>NW_025940812.1:170045-273409 GCF_000764305.2 Hyalella azteca
AACTTGTTAGTTCTTTACCTTTAGCCATTTTTGAGACCTTCTTGTACTACGGGCAGTTGCAGAATGATCTGGTAGTTGCAAAATACGTTAACTATGGTTACTGATTACATTACTGGAACGTGCTACATGTTTCTAGTACATTCTGGAATGTTCTGGTGTGAAATATTAGTCAAAAGTTGTTTTGTACGAATACTTTTTTGACCCGAAGAAGTTAACATGTTGCATTAATTTTTGTGCATTGAGATTTAATTTCTATTGATGCTATTTTTGAATACAATGCACCTCTATACATAATATAAATCACTTATCCTGTTCAGTTTGTGTACTTGCATACATTAAAATACGATTTTTCAAGTGTACGAATATTTATTTCCCCCCACTGTATGTCTCTTGTCCCGTGTGATCAGATGTTTCTCTCAATGTGCTCTGCTTTCTAAAACATAACATGCCATGAGTCCTATCACCATATAGGCGTTAGTCATATGGTGATATGACCAACACCTAACATATGGGTGTTATATATAGGCACCATATCTGATGATATATGGTGCCGATGTCACCATATAGGCACCTATATAAACTCTGGGTTTATATTCTACAAAAATATGAACCTAATAATCCTGAATCAAACAATTTTCTCTGAATCAATAATCTAAATAATTATGCATGAAAACTTCTTAAAGCAAACTATTTCATTATATAATATAACTTGAACAGTTTTCAATCAATAATAATGGGATCTATCCCATATAATACTATTACATAGTGAAAATCTTGTAGCTCCAAAAATTGCCAAAAAGCTCTTGTTGCAGCTCAGAAAGTATATATAGTATATTCCCAATCTGCCAGGGAGCAGAAAATGGGTGAATATCTTAAGATCATTGGCAACACATTAGCATTAACTTTATGTCTTAAGAAGAACTTCCCAAGTTGCCAACACATGTTGTTAACCCTTTTGTGGGCAAGCATATATATATAGCAGAAATTTAAATTTCTGGAGCCAGTACCAGAAATTGAGAGTTGTAAGAGAAATTTACGCATCTGGATTTTAAAAATTTTTGCATGATGCTGGAGTACCTTGCAGATGAAAATTCTATGAAAAGTGGTCACTATGCTAAAAGAAACTGTATTTTTTTTAAATCTATTAAATCAAATGCAAATGGAAACAATCCAGATAACCGAACATAGCCCTTATCAATTATAATCAACAACATATAAAACCACTACATAGGTACTCAAAACCATACATACAATACATTAAATACTATGAACAAACACACAACAATCAAATTTAAACACAACAAAACACATACACTATCAAAATACGTGCCCCCGCACATTTCTCTCACCACCCGTCACTCATATCTATACCTACTTCCATGAAAAAACACTAGAAATAAAAAAAATAAAACATCTAACACACACCCGCCGTGTATTCTCTAAACTCATTTATAATACTCTCCTCGTTTAACACCAAACTCTCACAACACATTACATAACTTATTATAACATAACATTTACTAACATTCCATACCATAACAAAAACCAACGTAATGCGATATAACCTTACATAACATAACCTAACCTTACCTCACTTGACTCAACCTAAATTTACCTGATCTAACATGAACTAACTTTATCTAATGTCCCCTAACCAAACTTTAACTAACGTAACCTAACCTAAGGTAACCTACCCTAAAATATCCTATCCTATCTTAACATACTCTTACATAAGCTAACCTACTCTAACCTAACCTAACATTTTACAACATTACCAAACCTAACCTAACTTTACCTGAACTGATTTAACCTAAATGAACTTTACCTAACCTAACCTGATCTAACCTAACCTAAATTTACCTAACTTAACCTAACCTACCATTACCTAACCTGATCTAACCTAACCCAACTTTACCTAACTTAACCTAACCTACCCTTACCTAACCTGACCTAACATTACCTAACTTTACCTAACCTAATCTAACCTTAACTAACGTATCCAAACTTGATCTAACATAATTTGACCCAGTCTAACCTAACTCAATCTAACGTAAATAAACTTGAAATAATCTAACATATAATAGTCTATACAAATCTGGCCTAGTTCATCCCAACTTGACCTTTCCTAACATAAATTAGCGAAACTTAACCTAATTTAACGTAACATAACCAATCCTAACCTTTCCTAACCAACCCTTACCTACCCTGACCTCCATTAACCCGACAACACCTAGCCTAATCTAACCTATGATAGTGTTAAAACGTCTCACTATCACTACCAGGGACGAAATTCTGGTTAAGAATATCTAGTGTCTGTTTAAATTTGCATTCTAGTTAGAAAAGTTCATCACAATAATAGATCACGAAAATATATCCATATGCTGGATGATGTCACCATTGTACCTCGCCCAAGCACGATTCTCACAGGTGATTTAAGAGAGAGCGATAACTGGCATATATAGCCCTGGTGTATTTAAACCTTACTCAGACTAATCTGTTGCAAAGTAAATATCTTGCACCCTATTGCGCGGTAAATGTAGCTCAGACACACAATTTCATTACCACAAACAGGTAAGCTCCTGATACCTTTACCCAATAAAAGTTTTTGCCAAAATTCATCCCAAAATGCACGACCTAATCACTATTAGATATGGATTAAATATTTATTTATTTGCAGTCACATCAATATCTATTTCCTCAACTCCGCCCGCCCCCTCACGGGAGCGATAGATATTATAAGGGGGCACTGTGACATGGTCAAGGGGCCAGGCAACTGCCCTCTGGCCAGTTGCCTGGCCTAAAGAGTTTCAAAGAGGGCATATGAATAAGGCCGACATGCGTGCAAAGCTTGGAACCTGCGTCTTCCGTCATGACCAAAAAAATGACTGTGAATGTGTACCCCATTTCACCCATCTCCGAGTAGGGAGTCAATTACATAGGAGCTTGGAGTTTGGTTTTACATGAAACTTCGATTTTGAACGGGTGCTTCAGGTTTTTCAATTTATGAAGAAAGTCCACGTATTGACCAAATTTTTACAACAGCATCTCATTAAACATACTTGGAGAAGCCCTTTTGACTCTATAAATATTCATGTGTGATTCTTGGAACATGTATTTTTTGCGGTTATGTCAATCATGGACTCTAACTTTCAGCGAAACTTGACTTGGCATGAATTTTCGGTTTTTGCTTTTTCCTGAAAAATAAGTCCAAATGATGGCTAAATATTCTCCTAAGACATCTCATAGAACACATCTGGAGGAACTTATTTGACTAAGTAAAGATTTTCTTAAATTGTCTGTAAATGTATTTATTTGCAGTTATGTCATTTTACGTTTTTCTCTATTTATGGCAAAAGTCCAATTGACAACCAACTTTTTATAATGGCATCTCAGAGAGCTACATATTCAAGTCATATTTGATTCCATAAAGATTCTTGTATGATGCCTGGAAAACGTGTTCTTCAGGCAAATGTGTCAATCATGGACTATAACTTTTGACAACACTTAGTCTCTGAATGATTTTTCGTTTATTTCGATTTTTGCGAAAAAAAGTTCAAAGTAAGACTCCATTTTAGCAACGGCATCTCATAAAACTTGTCTTGAGAAAAAAGTTTCACAAAATAAAGATTTCGGTCAGGTTCCTGGAAAATACATATTTTTTCAGTTACGTCATTTTGAGTTATTTCGATTTTTTAGAAAATAATTCCATATGACGATTGATATATTGATTGATTGATTGATTGATATGATTGATCTCATAGAACCCGTATGGGGGAACATTTTTGACTAAGTAAAGATTGATGCAAGATGCCTGGAAAATGACTTATAAGCAGTTATGTCATTTCATGTTTTTTCGATTTTTGAGAAAAGTCCGAACAAATACTAATTTTTTCTGACAGCATCTTGGAGAGCAAGCCTGAAGAGTCATGTTTGATTAAGGAAATATTTTTGTAGCATGCCAGGAAGATGTATTTTTTGGCGGTTATGTGAATTGGGGACTCTAATTTTCGACGGGACTTGGAATCTGAATGATTTTTGTTTGTTCTCAATTTTCTCAAAAATAGTCCAAATGAAGACCACGTTTTCTCAACGGCATATAATAGAACTCGTCCTTGCAAGCGTTTTTCACTAAATAAAGATTTCAATCAGACGCCTAGAAGATGCATTTTTAATAGTTTTGTCATTTTCAGTTTTTTTTATTTTCTGGAAAAAAATTACAAATTATTATTTTTTACATTGCCATTCGATTTAAAACGGCTGGGGGATCATTTTCGACTAAATAAAGATCTCTCCAGGATGCGTAGGAAACGTACTATTTGCGCTTTAGTCGATTCTGGACTCTAACTCTGCGCTGGACTTGGTTTTTTTGAGCGATGAAGCGGTTTTTTCTGTTTTTGTTTTTCCAATGCAGTCTGATAGAACTTGAGGGGAACGTTTTAGACTTCAATGAAATTTTCACAAAAATGCTTGGAAAATGGATTTTTTCCCGTTTTTGCGTCGTTTTCAGTTTTTTGCATTTTGCGGCCAAACGGTAAGCCACGTGTCTCCAGTTTTTTTGCAGCATACCATAGAACTTGTTTGGGGGAACATTTTTGATACAAATGAAGTTTCCTGAAAAGTGCCTGCAAGATGTTTTTTTTTTTCAAGTTTTATAGTTTTTTCAATTAGGTTCTTACTCTTCATTCCTGGCACTTTAGTGTATTTCTTACTTTAGGTTATGCTTCCTAATATGGTTTGCTCTTTCCATTTCACTAGTTCACAATAATTCACTAGTTAGAGCATGCAACTTTATGCAATGTCTGAAAAGTTCAAGTGCTTCTGACTTATCATCATGTTTGAAGTGTAGCATGCACTATTAAGAGTCTCGGTTAAGTTTAGTAAGCACACCACTTATCACGCTTAGTAATCCTTGTCTGCACCTAATTGCTTGCCTCACCTGCACTCATTGCCTGAAGCTCATTTAACCCTGGAAGTCAGTGTTGACCCATTCCTGCTTGCTGAGCAATGTAGCTGCTCCCTAAGGGTGAGTCACTAAGACTTGATCAACTCAAGAATAATAATATACCTTTCCTTTTCAATCTCATGCACTTAATTTACTGTAACAAAACTTGCTTATTTCTTTGTTACCTGTTTAATGTCACCTTGTTCCTGTTTTGAATTGCTTTATTCACTTTCCTGATTGCTTTAGTTTGTTTAGTTTAGTTTAGTTTGTTTCCTGATTTAGTTTAGTGTTTACCTTGCCATACTGTGCTTGCTTTTCTTGTCTTGCCATGTTGCTTGGACATTTGTTCTGTGTTCTTGCTGATTTATGCATTATTGCTTGTTTAAATCCTAACCAAAATACTCCTGATTTGAGGTACACATCCCCTTTAACTGCCCTTAAAGACCATTGACTCTAGTCCCATTATTTTGTTAACTTGATAGGAGCAGTTGGTGTGGGACCCAGCTGGTACGCTGTTGGGGAGACCTGGAACCCAGTCTTGCCCAGTCCTGACCTTCCTGTTCTGAGTCTTCTCATCTTCCAAACTGCAGCTCCTTGAAGATAACCTTGCTGAAGCTCATTGTTTAAATGTCAACCTAGGCTTTGTTATCATTACTTAACTAACTGAGCTAGCTGCATAATAGTCCTGTTCATGAGCAAGTCTTAAGCTATTTCATTTGGATACACTTGTTTAAACTCCTATTTGCAAGTCACTACCAATACCTGCCTGATGTATGTTAACTCTTTTAAGTACAATGAGGCTTAGACTTTAAGACCACCAGTGACTTAGTCAACTAGTTGTGTGACCAACAAGTGATGTAATTGTAGTGATTTAATTATTGGCAGATAGTGTTAGTAGATGACTCATTCATGTGTGTGCCCATTATTAGCGACCATCACTTTCAACTCCGGTATTGCGGACTAAGATTAGACATTGATATTGGTGCTTGTTTTCTGTATTTAACTAGTCAGTGATCATATTCAACCAAGGTTCTGTTTTAAGATGCTTTTTTAGCCAGAGACTTTCTTGCAGTTAGTTAACAAACCTTATTAATAGATTAGTCTTTTGACAAGTTGAATAAGAGCCTTAATCATTATTATTATTTAGCCTATGTAACCCTTGTTTCTTGTCCTATTGCTAATGTCTAGGTTTCCTTAACTCACGTGGAGACATAGTGAGTGTCCTGACAGTCCTTGCCTCTCTTGAGGTTCCTGGTTCCTGCTACCCAGTACAGTATCACCTGTGGTCAGTAACCTTCTGTGGAACCTTTCTACCAGACCGGTGAGTACCTGGGGTGTTGTTGTGAGGGGGAGTGCTTGGGTGTGCCTGTGGTGTCTATGAGAGTGATACAACTACACTGCCTTAGCGCTATACATCAGGGTGATCCATGGACCAGGTAAAGAGTGCTCTTCCTGTGCTAGTCTACAGTTGAGAAATCACCACAATTTATTAATGCTCTCCTTTCCAGGACCTTTATTTGTCTCCGTGCCAACCAAGACTTCTAGGCTATTGCTTATCTTACTGTAATTTTAATTCCCTTGTGTCACAGGTTAGGATGTTCTGTTTAAAATTATTGTTTACCGCAAAGTTGGACCATATTGTAAAATTTGACTCTTGAATGGAATACTGCATTCACCCCTGAGGGATTTTTCTCTGGAGGGTGGTTGCTTAGTTTATCCTGTGAAGGATATTTGGTGCCCTCAGGACTATCCTGTACCAATGACTCTTGACTTTGTTCTTAGCTTAAGTATAGTGTTGCTTAGGAATGACCTGTGTTTCATTGTTCCCAAAATTGTTCTCAGGGTTGGAGGTAGGCTTAGCTGGGTATTGTATCTTAGGGTGATTGAGCTAATCTTCACATAGCTTATGTGAGCCCCTGTTGACCGGACCGCAACAGCGTACACGTTTTAAGCCTTTAAAAAGTTCATTTTTTGCCTCAAATAGGGTAAACGCGGTATATTCCGACATCGTGGGTAATTCCGCCACCTCTCTATTTCTTCCTTTATATTAAGCTTTGTTTTAGTTCCATGCGTTTGTTGATGGTTGAAATGGTGACGTCATACATTTGTGTGTCGAACTACTGCCAAAACACTAGGTCTTGGCCATCTAGCAGGAAAATATTGAGATCCAAAGAGAGACAATGCACGCTACCCAGTGAGATCATCGAGAAATGTGTCAAATTTGACAGTTGACCTTGCTCTACCAAATAGTGAATAACTGTTTGTATAGGAAGAATATTATGGTTTGAGACTTTTAAATACGTCTGTGAATATATTAGGAATCCTTTAAGTATACTTGTATTAGCTGATTTCAAGTGGTAAATAAATTAATAGATGATTAAGTTGAGAAATGGATTTAGACACATGAAAACTAATTCTGTCACAACTTGAATTGGACACACACAGATTGTTCCAAGCTATGTACAAAAATTAAAATTTGCTTAATTAAGAGCTTAATAGTTGTTAATTAAAAGCGTAGGTAATTAAGTAGTGTTCAATTTTCATTAGTGTTCCAATTCAAAGCCGTGTTGTATTCCAATACAGCTCACACAGCAAACGGAATTCGAACACATGGATGACGGCATTACGTATCAGTAAAATTTGAAGCACGGACAGAATATGCCTCACCACGTGCCAAATATTGCCACACACAGTGTCGGAATATAGGGATTTGGTAGGTTTGCATTCTAAAGGCTTTTAAATAAATATGGCTGATGGCAACATTTTGTGACATTTCATTGTTGCTGGCGTGTAGTACGGTGTTTTGCGAGTCACATAAAGCAAACAGAACTTGAATAAGGCATATGGTTATTTTTTTATAGTTTTTCATTTCTCGATGTGTCCTTAATGTGTTGGAATATACCGCGTTTACCCTAACAATGTTGGGTCAAAAAAGTGGTCTTGGTGAATAGAAATAATATATCATATGAACCTTCAAAATTAGAATTCCATCCAGTAACTTTGTAAGTAGACCAGTAAAGTATCATGGATACCAGCATTATCATACTTAAGATTTAAGAAATTGTTTAAATCTTTAGTTATTGAGGAAACTAAAAATGAACTGATTCCAAAAGTTGAAATTTTATAAAATGACATTTTTGTAAACAATGCAGAGTGCAAAACTGCAAACTGCACAATTTTTCAATCAAACAAAAATTTATGACATTTGAGGCTTTTTGAGCCATTAAATTTCATACCGGTACCAACTGAAATTAGCTATATGATTTAGAGTTGCAATATTTCAGAAAAAATATGCGTTTAAAAATTACTTTTTAAAGACAACACTTCCAAAGAATCCAGTGTCTCCAATCTTACAAATGTAGAATGAATTTCTCATTTAATTTTCGAATATTAAAAAAATTAGTTTTTCATTTTTTTTAATATATAAATTTTTTAATATATAATTTTTTTCAAAATTATTTATTCTATTAATTGATTCATGCATTGCCTCTGACTTCACACAAGTGTGCATTGTATTAAATTTCGATTACAAGATTTGTAGCAGACAGACAGACAAACAGACAGACAAACAAGAAGTGAAGTTAAAGAGAAGTGTTGTAAAAATAGGACTTTTCCAGCCCTGCTTCCTACTGTTCCAGTGTTCCCACTTCCCAAGTTCCCAGTTCCCACAATCACACTGACAATCCCACCATTTGGCTTTCCAAGTTCAAAGGCCAGCTCCCTTCAAAACTTATATACTATATAAGTTTTTAAACTTATATACTATATAAGTTTATATACTATATAAGTGAGTGAGTGAGTGTTAACTGAGCATCCACGAGAGCAGGTTGTGTGGTGCCTAAGAGCTCCTCGATTGCTTGTTGTTTGCTCTGTTGCCTTGCACGTGCGTAAAAAAACTTGCCAAGACAATTGAAAAAAGCGTCTAAACAAGAGTTGTAGCTTGTATTGAAACCTACAATTCTGAATTAAAACTAACCCCTCAAGTCAAACGGTTTCGCCGCCAGCGCCTCTCGAGTAAGACCATGTTGAGCGATTTTTTCGTCATTTTTCAAAATTTTGAAAATTTGTAAAAAAAAAAATCGACGGTGAATTTTTTCCAACAAAAACTTTTGGATGCACAAGACTTGAAAGAACATTTTCACTCGATATAACGATAAAAATTTGGGCAGTCCTTCAATAGTTATAAGTTTTTTTGTAAAAATCATTTTTTTTACCCTATAAAATACGGGTCGTACAAAAAAACTTATTCGTGATAAAATGTGCGCCCAGGTGTAAAAAGCTTATAAACAAAATTTGAGGCACGGTTGAATGGGAAAAATTTTGAGAAAAAACGCAAAAACCGAATTTTAGCTATAACTATTAAAATCGACGGTGAATTTTTCTGGAATGTTTATTTTCGGTAGTCCCAAGAATGCTCTAGGTGCTGTTAAAATTTCATAAAAATTTGACCGTGCGTTTGGTCGTGGCAGTTTTTGAAAAAAAAATTTCGATTTCAATGAAAAGTTTTTGGCCAGGATGTCAGGTTCTGCCTATATAGGAAATTAAAGGGGACCCGACCAAAAGTGCTCCTATGGGTTTTCCCTGACTAAACCGAAAAGAAAACCTCACCTTCGACACGACGGCCACTGGTAAGACAAACATTTTAGTTCAATTTCGCGGGGGTATCCCGCGAAATAGGTTCGAATTTCGGGGCACTGAACAAGTAAAAATCACAGAAAATGTCATTTATTTTAGATCTACATCATCTACAATGAAAGAGTGGACTTCAGAGTACTGTTATTAATGGATGAGTACACTTTGCATGCTTCAAAAATTTGAAAATTAACTTTTATTGCAAGTGTCCTGGATTACCCCGTTCCCAGGGGTATATTCGGACGGTTTTATTTTGCGTCTGGCATCTTACAAATAGCATATGGAATTCCTTTGAAGATGCCATTGGATAACCCCTCGCAAAGAGCTTTAAAATGAGCTCAAACTTGTTTCTGAAATGTTTCATGGTAAGAAGTTATTTTTAAAAAATGCTCAAATCCGTCCCTTTTTAGCCGCGTTTGACGGTACCGTAAAATGGGGTAACTTAGACTACTTTTTTTTTAAATGCCATTTTTTTAACTAGCTACATTAAACTTAAATATGCAAAATACAGGTCTAAACTCTAGGTTCACTCACCATAAATTGCTGGCTCCTGCCTCACATGGTTTTTATGCAATTTAAAAAAAAAGTGATGGTCTTTGTTACCCCAGCTCTTGGGGTACCTATCTTAGACTGGGTGGTAAAATCAAGTATATTTTTGGTAAAATAACTCCAGGTTTTGGTGCATCGTAGTAGAACTCTTCTTATTACATATGCAAATGACAAATTTGAGGAAAGTGTCAGTTTGCGAATGGGGGGCACCGCCACCCGAATGGGGAACTTAGACCACCTAATGTCAGCCTTGAAGGGGTAATATTGACCAGCTTAGAAATTAAGTTAAAATTACAGTATATAAGACTCTGTAGAGTCTGAAACATAAATAAAAACATTAATAGGTGTATCAAACATGAAATATGTTATATATGGTTATTTTAAATTAATTTCCAAGCCGGTCTATGTTACCCCGTCAGGGGTGTCATTAGGTGGTCTAAGTTACCCCATTCGGGGGCAGTGCCCCCCATTTGCAAACTATGACACTTTCCTCAAATTTGTCATTTGCATAAGTAACTAGAAGAGTTCTACTACAATGCATCAAAACCTGGAGTTATTTTACCAAAAAATAAAAAAATTGGAGGAGGTACTCTGACAGGCTTTAATAATATATAGCTCTTTTTTGTGGGTCACATTTTTAATTTTCTAACCTATTAGATATGCAAACTTTTTAAATCTTTCTATTGTGTTACATAGCCTTAGTATTAGGCCTCCAATGACCATTGACAAAATTTTTCTATGTCAAATAGTTTTTGAGTTTTGGGGGTTTTTGTTTAAAAAACGAAAAGTGGTCTAAGTTACCCCGGGTCTGGCCTGGGAGTCTAAGTTACCCCATTTTATGGTACTTAAAGGATTCCTAATATATTCACAGACTTATTTAAAAGTCTCATACCATAATATTCTTTCTTAACAAACAGTTTATCAATATTTAGTAAAGCAAGGTCAACTATCAACTTTCATATGTGTTTCAATGTTTCCACTAGCTGACTTGAACTTTTGCTCTGCAGATCTTAACATTTTCTGCTAGACCTAGTGTTTTGCGGAAATCTGGCGCGCAATAGTATGACGTCACTATTTCAACCATCTACGCATGCGTGGAACTAAGACCAAGCTTAATATAAAGGAAAAAGTTGAGGGGTGTTGGAATTACCCACAGTGTAGGAATATGGTGCATTTACCCTACCTGTTGTTGTTGTTGACCTTCCCTGCCTCGCTTCACGGCGCAAGGCGGGGCCTAGACCCAGTTCTGGGGCCAGCCAAGTTGGTCGCCCCAGCAGGCCAGCAGCTTCGCGGCGTTTATGGGGTCTGCCCAAAGGTCACCCACCAACAGGGATGTGGGCATTTCAGGGCAGGAGAAAAGATGAATGGTGTCATGCATGTTGGACAGACAGAGTGGGCAAAGTGGAGAAGGGTGTCTGGCAGGGTCTATTTTATTTAGGTATGAGAGAAGTAGTGGTGATTTATTTGTGCAAAGTTGGACAAGGTTCCTGAATGCCGGTCTAGGTAGGTTGATTTCAGATGGGTGGATCTGTGGTGAGGGAATTTTTAAAATTTTATTGTGAGGGAGGGTTACAAGATAGTTTTCTGTGATTGTAGTGTGGATTGTTTTGAGATTATGTTTGATTGTGTCCTGTGTAGCTTGTGCAGGCAGAGTATCTATGTTGGTGGTGAAACATGAGTTGTGGAAAATGGTTTGTTTCATGAGACGGTGTTGGTGTGGCTGAAGGGTGAGGGTATGTAGTCATTGTAGTGCTTGGGTTGGGCCTGCTTGCGGTTGGAGCGCGGCCTGGATATGGGCCCAAATTGACAGTAAATCTTTCCCCTTTCCCTGTCCACCAAAAGGGGGACCCGAAGCCTGAAGCCCATTTACCCTACCTCAGTATTTGCATCATATCTTGAATTTTGACATAAAAATAGCCTAGAAGTATTTTACTCCATGTCAAGGTAGCCAAGCATCCTTTTCTTCTGTGGGAGGTTTCCAATTTCCAAACAGGTTAAAATTGAGCAGAAGCATATGACTAAACCAAAAATACTCATTCTGATGGACAACTAAACTCTTTTCACTTTTTAAAACAAACAGATAGCAGACAAATAATCTAGCACGAATCTTCTGGTTCCAAAATTGCAGATCTCTAATCATCATTATGGATCAGAAATTTCAGAATGTTGAAATTTTTCATGCTTGCCTCAAGTTGCCTGGTTAGGTACATGGAAAATTTAACTTGTAACCGGTACCTTAGATTTTCAGTCAGAATGAGAGATAATTTTTGCCGTCAAGTTGTTAAAAAATTCTAGGTAGGTAGGTACCCTGTACCCATATTTCAGATTGGTTGGCACTTGTCACTTGGCAATAATAAGATCATAAACTTAATGAAGTTATTGGTAGGTACTAGGTAGATGAGCAGACATAAACTTAGAAGTTAGAGCTACTAGGCAAATTTGGATAAAACCAATATAAACAAGTTAAACAAAGCAAGAGATGAAGTGGAGAATATCTAAGCTTTTTGTGGCTTTAGGAGCCTAGCACTCACCATTTTCCAAAAAATTATAAAATAGGCCTAGGTAATTGTTCAGCTACCTAAAGAGGGGATGAAAAAATTTAGTTAATGGTTTATACTCGTTTGGCCTAAATCACAAATTATTGAAATTGATCACATGTAATTTTTTATGGCCTAGCTAAGTCAATGTCTTGAATGTTGATGATTAATGTTCACTGTGAGCCTCCAATTCCCAAAAAGGCAAAAACGTGTCCAAAATGCGGCCCTATGACAGGTGTCAAGGTTGCCACGCACACACAGAGTATGGTTTTAAAGTTTACTATTTCTGGTAGCCTACTGGTAGCCCCTGCAGTCTGTAGATGTTTCGTCCTTAGTTCCAACGGTCCAATCACTCCTATCATCAGTCCTATGCCTATGCGTCTTCACAAGCCTCTTTTTTCTTCTTTAATTGGAATTTATGGAAGCCTCTGAAGACTGGTTCAATGCGGCCCCATGTCAGAACGGTTCAAGGAATTTGACTGAATTTTGTTTTCAGGTACAAAATTGGGTGTCTTGAAAAAAAGCTGAAGATTTCTCAATGGATGAAGAGCTGCAGAACGGTTCACAAGCCTCGCCACAAATGTTACTTACTTTGTTACTTTGTTAAGATACGGCGCAGCACCGACGAAGGTATTAGCGCCCCCACTCCGCCTTATTTCAGATCGATTTCAGTAGATGAGTCTTAAGCAGAAATTGTATTATCAGTTCTGGGTCAAAGGGTGGCAGGAGAATTGTGTTTAGTGAGAAGGGAAGGTTTAACTGCTGACAGGCAGAGCGTAGGCTACGTTGCTGAGGGGTGTATAGCGGGCAATCTATGAGAATGTGTTTCATTGTTTGTAGGCATTGGCAGGAGGAGCAGGTGCGAGGTAAGGACTTTGTAAACAAGTGACTGTGTGTAATGAGGCAAGATTCTAGTCGGATGCGAGTGATGGCTACTTGGTGGGGTTGCGGCATTTCTGTGGGGGTGAGTGAGGCTAGTGTTGGGTTGAATTTGGTTACATGCGGAGGCAGGGAGGACCAGGCAGTATGCCAGACCCTACGGTAGTGCTTCGCGATTTTGGCTTTCCAGTCTCTTGTGCCTTTGGCAAGGTTGGTCGTGGTGGCCGAGTTTAGAGCTGCATGTGCAAGAGCGTCTGCGGCTACGTTGCCCGGAATGCCGCGGTGTCCAGGTACCCACTCCACTGTTGCTTTGCCAGGTGTGAGTCGGTTGTGTGCGTCGATGATCCAGGGAATCAGGAAGTGGGTGGGAGCAACATTGGAGCGCAGGGCCGATATGCAGCTGAGTGAGTCACTGAAGATGACAAAGTAGCCTGGTAGTGGGGCGACGAATTTGATGGCACAGTAGATGGCGTAGAGCTCGGCGGTAAATATTGATGTGTCGGGGGGTAGTTTGGCTTGCAGGCAAAAGCTTGGGGAGTACACCGCGCATCCAGCGTTGCCTTGAGAGACTGATCCGTCGGTGTATACTAAAGTGTGGTGGGAGTATGACTGGTAGGTCAGGTCTTGAAAGCATTGGTACCATTGCTCATCGGAAAGGGAATTCTTCGTGGCAGTAGCTAGTGAGGATAAGGCTGGGAAACTGAGGCGGGTGTATCGGCAGGCCATTGGTATGGTGTGGATGCTGTTGGGTATGAGATGCAGGTCCTGAAATTCTTTGTGAGCTCTGCCTGAGAGTGGAAGAGGCAGGGGGAGGTGGTCGTATAGGGCATAGGGGTAGTATTCAAGAAGGAGTTGGCGTACAGGGTGGCGTGGTATTGTGAGGATACGACAGCAGTAGGTTGTGAGGAGTTGGGACCGCCGAATTTGCAAGGGGCATAGGGATGCCTCAGCTTCAAGCTTCGAGGTCATTGTGCAGTGGAGGGCACCCAGCATGATTCGCGCTGCTGCATACTGAATGCGGTCTAGCCGCGCCAGGTAGGACGGGGCTGCCGGGGAGTATATGAATGAGGCGTAGTCCAGTTTGGGTCGAGTAAGGGCAAGATACAGTCGCCGCAGTGATACAAAGTCAGCTCCCCAGCGTCTCGCAGCAACGACGGCGAGGAGCCTGAGATCTGACTTGCAACGGATGATTAGGGCTTCGATGTGAGATTGCCAAGTGAGGTGTCGATCGAAGATGACTCCAAGAAATTTAACCTTTGTAGTGTATTGCAGTGGCAAGTTGGAGAAGTATAGTGGAGGTATCAGTTGTGGGCGGTTTCTGGTGAAGAGGACGGCTGATGTCTTGCTGGGGGAGACAGATAGGCCCCATTTGCTGCACCACTCCTCGATGCTGGTCAGGGCCGCCTGCATCCTCTCAGTGGCTACTGCCAGAGTGGGGTGAGAGGCCCAGAGTGCACCATCGTCTGCGTAAAGGGAGTATTTCACGCCAACTGGGACATTGTTGAAAATGTCGTTGATGAGGATAGAGAATAGTGTTGGGCTTATGACAGATCCTTGAGGCACTCCACTGTATAGGGGCTGTCTCTTATACACATCTAGATGTGTATAAGAGACAGGTTGCATAGTGTGTTTGGGGCAAGAAATGTTTCCTGTAGACATAGTACGTCTGGGCTGAGATCAGCTATTAATTTTTGTAAGTGAGGTAAGCGTGCTAGAAGTGACCTGACGTTCCATTGCAGTATTGTGAAGTTTAGCATGTGTGTGCGATGGATGAGTGCCCTATCAGTTTTAGTGACTCTGAGACTAGAGAGTCGGCTTGTAGGATTCGGCCAAGCTCAGTGATGCATTCTATCTTGTCTGTGAGTTGTGTGGCTAGGAGGAGGCGAATCATTAGTGGCAATAGTTTGATGAGAAGCTGTGTGAAGTCTAAGGCAATTGGTGTTGTATGAGTGGATGAGGTAGAGGTGGGGAGAGTTGTAGGCTGTGATTGTGAGGTTGGTGAAAGAGGAGTACACTGTGCAGACAGTGCAGGTAGAGTTTCTGGTTGGGAATCTGGGAGAATGGGTAGGTTAGAAAGTGGTGTGGCTGCATACAGGGGGGTGTGTTGTGTGCGTTTTCCTTGTGTGAGCCAGGTTGAGGTTTGAGTGCTACTTGCGTGAGGTTGAGAAGCAATAGTTGGCCAAGCAGCGGTAGTTGGAGGAGGTGGAGAGGAGGCACGATCGTTCATCATTAGTTGGGAGAGGCTTGGAAATGCTTGCTCAGAGTGTATGAGACGCACTGGTTGTGGTTGCTTCTTATAACTTGTTGGTGTGCTGGTTCGGTGGAGTGTGCTGTTGGGCTTCCGGCCATGTAAGTCTGGGCGAGCTTCCGTAGTGTTAGCGAGGCTGCCAGTATTGTTGGACTCTGTTCTTGCTTTAGCTCGTGCCTCAGGGAAGCTGAGTCCCTCATCGGTTGTGAGTTGGCACACTCAGAGCTCGGACTCGTAATATGGGCACTGACGTGAGGTTGCAGGATGTGGCCCTTTAGAGTTTATGCATTTGGGTGCAAGATGGGCGTTTGGACAGGCTTCTTGGGAGTGACCACTTTGGCTGCAGTGGGCACAGATGGGGCTCTGGCGTGAGCACCTAAGTTTGGAGTGGCCATAGCGGAGGCACTGCCCACAACAAAGTGGGCTTGGGTAGTACTTATCTACTGTGTATGGGCAGTAGCCAACTCGTATTTCTTTTGGGGGTGAGGGGCTGAGGAAGGTAAGGACATATAAAGGGACGGAGGATTTTTTGGGGTCACTTAGAAGCTAGCGGATCCCAACTACTTTATCTTCTTTGAGAATGGTCAGTAGAAAGTCTAAGGATTCATCTTGAAGTTCTGGTGCAAATATTTTTCTGTAGGAGAACAGAGAACTGGGTTGACCAAGCAATTGTTCCGGTCACTGGGTATGATTCTTCACCAATCTTCAGGATTTTGGCATCCAGCAAAATGTGTACCTGTTCTAATGTCTTGGTGGTTGTTAGCAGGGCACCTGAGCGCTGATGTTCCACACTTTGGACTGGCCCACACACACACAGTGCGTCCATAGCTTTGGCTATTCTGAATGGGTTCAGACGAGATAGTTTAGTCTGGGCGTCTGAGCTGGTGAGAACAACTTGGCGGGTGCTTTGGGGCAGGTTGTGTGCATTTTCCGCTGAGTTGAGGTCTATCCTTGCGCTTGAGGCTTCTGTAGTCTTTTTGAGTGGTTCATTAGTGCTTTTAGTGGTGCTCATGCTGTCTTTGGATGCTTCATTGAGTAGGGCTTGGTGAGAGTTTGAGTGGGAGGCAGGAGAATGAGGAAGGCTTTCACACGAGTCAGACAGCACCCCACTAATAATTGAAGAGGCATCTTCGTGAGCAAGGTCGACCTTGGAAGCTGTTAGGTTTTGCTCCTTGGCTGGAGCATTTTTCTTGGGCTTGGAGGCATTATTAGGCGAAAGGCTGCGCTTCTTGGTAGAAGAACTTAAGAAGAAGGGGCAGGCTCAGGCTGTGTGGCTGAGCGGCGGTAAGGCTTAGACTTATGGTGCAAAGTCTGGCTTGGCGTTTCTACCATTTCCAAAGGGTTAGCCCGGGCCGTGGGCGCCGTATTGCGCCCTCGGCTTGGCCCCATGGTATGATTTAATGTGGTTCAAAAGGGCTCAAAGTACCTCGTATACTTTAGAATAATGTAAGTGGGTATGTCACTGGAGTGACTGGACACAACACGTAGCCTATATGGTGCTTTGAGCGAAGGAGCGTTTTAGTAACAACCACACTGTATCACAGGGGTTCCTTGCTTGATCCTTAGGGTAGCTGACCTATAAAAAGTAGCCCCCGGCCCCCCACAGTTCGAACGAGACTGGGGACGGACAAGGAGGACGACGTCAGCCCAAACCTTAAGCTAAAGTGCGGAATGCGGATTTGAAATCGACTTGCCGGTATACGACTCCCATGTTTGAACTTGAAAGGATTTGGATATATAATATATATCTATATATAGGCGAAAGACAAGTGACAACTTGTGATGAAAAAAAAACGCAAAATTTGCGGTGCTCGAATGTTAGTGAAAGTTAAGAATACACATTATATCATTAACATTAATTAAATGAATAGAAATATTAATGAATGCTAGCTAGCTAGTTGTGTTACTTGTCGAATTCAGATAATACAATTTCCGTCAAACGCTACAGAATTTTTCGCATATTATTTTCAATGAAGTTTTATATTTTGCTAAATTTATTGAATATTAATTTCCTAAATTAACACGTTGACTACGATTGCTTCATCTTGTACTATTATTTTATTTTTTGTACTGTTTTAAAGAGGGTTGCCAGACGGTCATTTTTCCTGGACAAATTTCGTGATTTAGTCTTTCTCAATTGCGTTGGCCGGCTAAAATTTATGATAGGCACTTCCTAATTGAATTTTAAATACTGCAAAAGGAAAATAAATGGAATTTTTCTAGCGGAACCTACAATTAAATTAGTATATATTGAGTTATCGGCCGTTTTTGGCCTTTTTTGTTCTCGGATTTGGCCGATTTAAGGCAACCTGAATTATGTACAGGTAGGAATTATGTATTAGATACGTGAAGAGGAGGTTCTCAAGCGCCTGGTCTCCCTGAATCCCAACAAGTCATCTGGATCAGACGGTTTCCACCCTAGATTGCTCAACGAATTAGCAACCGTCCTGGCCGGCCCTTTAACAGTATTTTTTCGAAAAACCTTAATCGAAGGGACTTTGCCGGCCGACTGGAAAGAAGCCCAAGTGACAAAGACTAGACAAGGCCATGCATGAGCATATGTTCAGTCTTAAAATGCCTCGTACCCTACGGAACAACTGATATCTTCCGTCCGTAAGGCCAGTCTAGTCAAGAAAAGTACAAGAATCGGCGACAGGCCTATCCAGGCCTATTTATTTAATGCCGAAGATACTATACTATACTATACTATACTATACTATGTACCACTACGTCCTGGAGAAATACATTTCGTGGTACGCATATGTACCACTTCGTAGTCAACGTGTTAACCGGAGTAATTCAGCGGTAGGGGAGGAGCCCAGTATCCGGGTTTCCAAGCAGGGCGACGCGGATTATAAGGCCGATTTTGACAGACGGCCTGGATGGAGCATGGAGGCGGTGAAGTTAGATAGTTTAAAGAGGATTTTCCAGCTTCAGAGACCATAAAATTAAGCTTAACCATCATATTTTCTAGGATTTTTTGTTGGTGATTCAAAACACGCAACGACTGAAAATTTTGGTTGAAATCGTCAAGGAATTTTTATTTTGGATACATTGCGTGGTGACTGAAAGCAGCCAGGCAACACATACTCACATATTAAGTTGACGTTACATTGTCATTGTGAGTATATGTGTATACGTAGCACAGTTGTCATTGTGAGTAAATGTGTGTACGTAGCACAGTTGTCATTGTGAGTATATGTGTGTACGTAGCACAGTTGTCATTGTGAGTAAATGTGTGTACGTAGCACAAGTACACACACGTAATTATGGGAACTAAGGCGCGTTTACGTTGAAGGTCTTGCTAGGGGGAAATACTTACTGTTCTCTATTATTGTCATGTAACTTCTCATGTATTGTAATATAATTTGGAGCAGCTGTTTTAATTTTGATACAATGTCATGGGTCATATTATTATTGTTATTGTATGTGGGTACACGTTTATTATTATTGTTATATTATCATTATTAATATCGTCCTTTTTCTATAATCTTCTCAGCTCCCTACCCTCATGCGCCAAATTCTTGCTTCCTTCCTCCACATTCTCCAATTAGAACACCGCCTTCCGAACGTCGTCCAAATATCGGTAACATTTCGGTTTCTACTTGTTAATAATACTGAGGAGTTAGAGAATCCACATAAAGAGAATACCGAAGTATTAACTTATTAAAACTCTTGATTTGATCTACAATACCAATATTGCATGAAAATATAGTTCGTTGAGCTTAGGTTGATCTTGGACACAATCGATGCAACAGTAAGTCGTGAGCTCGATGTTGACCTCCGGACCAATTATTGAAATATGGTCAGTGTGCCAGAGGCTGCCGTCGAGAAAAGAGTGCGTCAAAGAGACAACATTCAACATGGAGGTCGAAAACAGGGTTTGTATTACAGATTATATTAGAGGTTCTCTGATTAATTAAGTGCAGGCTGTGACCGGCTGTCTTTTTTTCGATCGCTCCCCATATGTTCATGAAAGGACAGATTTTTTCGAAATATTTGGCTTATTACAGGTTCCATGGATGACGTCTTAAGACCTCACGATCCCTGGCACATTTAGGTATAGTAAGAAATTTTATTATAAACTAATATTGCACGCTTTCCATACGGAAACAATCGCGCCCCACGCACCTGTAAAGTAAATGTGCTCAGTAGTACGGTAATTTGAAGTTCATGCAGATAGTAATAGGAATGCAAGAATATGAATCCATAGAACGTTTGAATCTTAATATTGTAGCCTCTGCCGAACAAAAAAAACTTCGTACTAGTCCTTTAATCCTTGAATATAAACAAAATCTCTAGAAAAGAAAACATTTATATAGAAGAAATCCAGAGATCGCTCCTTGCGTGGCTTAATTGGCACAAGATCACGCGGTGAACCGTGCATACGGACCAGCCCCGACCCATGCATACGGGCCGGTTTTGAACGGCGCATGCGGTTGAATAATTGTTCCGTATTATCATAAATAATCAAATAACTAGGCATAGAGCAGCTTTTTATATAATTTGCATGCACAGGAAATGCAAACGAAAAGCATAACTTAATTCAGTCTAATCAAATCTGTACAGGAAATCAAGCTGTTATATCTCTATAGAGCTTGCGTACTGACGAATGTTCCCACTTAATGTTAAAATAATTGCTGTTATAAAAATATACTGCGGCGGATGATCGTATGACGTGCAAAAGGTTTTTTGAGCCACTCACGAACAATCAGAGGCCAAACTATCAAAAAGTTACGAGTTCGTAATTCTGTCAGCCAATCACTGATGGCTTTTCAAAATAAACCAACCTATCACAAACCATAGATTACCCGCTGCGTGTTCTTAGACTAATAATTGGTGTAATTCAGCATAGGCCTTTCTTTTAAGAAAGGTTGATTGAAAACCAGAGCATGCTTATTATTAGCAATCTTCTTGTTTTTTTTTTTTCAATGAGCCGAACAAAATTTCTTGCTAGTGCCGGGAGATAAAAAAAACCGGTTACCAAATGATATTTTAATGGAATGCGCCGTTTCGAATATATAATATTCATTATCAAGCAGGTGAAGGCTTCTGCAACACAACTGAAATTGAACTTTTGGATATAACAGAAGTACAAATCAAGGGTATTGTGAATACTATTTGAGATCTAAGCTTAAATTTAATCTGAAAATAATTTCAGCATCTGGATGAATCCTGTCGTTTAGAGGCTGAAAGCTGGAGACCCGCTCATGATAATGAGAGCCTCAGCTCTTGATAATAAGGGCCTCAGCTATCATCAGTCTCGATGGGTCAGGGCACCGCATAACTATGCTGGTGCAGGCCTCCAATGTCGCTCGGGTGATGGTCTCATTGTGAGCTTCCTGCATGTGGTCCTTAGGTCCTCCAGATTGTAGATGGCATGTGAGTCGGCGGCGTAGTTTATATTTTGAAGAAGTCTACATCCTTCTACATTACATGAATATTTATAAATAACATTAGTTTCATGAAGCAGTCCAGATATATACAGGGATTGTTATTCATGACAAAGTTTTCAATTTTCTGATTTTTGTAGTACATCAGAAGTTTTATCTTTGCCGTTATGCGTTGTGCTCTTGATATTATTATGAATGATTGACTGATGGACCGTTAATCTACTATGTAGCCTCTGTTCATCATATTGATTCGGTTTCCTCTCGATCGATAATATGATATTTCAGTGTCAACTGTTCTATTTAAAAACATTATTTACTGATATTCTTTAAACGTTCTGAGTTCAGTTTTTGAAAAACTCTCGGATGTGCAGGTCTTGAATGCTCTTGTAAGAGAGCGCGCACAGTGCTGGTTTTATAGCGTTGGGGGCTTTCACTTTCTTCGTTTAGTATTTATGCGTTATATTTAGCACTTAGCACTTATAATAATGCGGTGCCCCGACCCATCGAGACTGGCGATGCTGAGGCACTCATAATCAAAAGCGACTTTCTAGCTATCAACCTCCAAACTACAGGATTCGTCTGGACGCTGAAATTATTTTCAGAGTAATTTGAAGCTTAGATTTCAAACAGCTGTATCCGTAATGCCCTTGAAATTGTACTACTACTATCATTTCCAAAAGTTCAATTTCAAGTGTTGCAACACCCTTCACCTGCTTGATAATGAATATGGTATATTTGAAACGCTGCATTCCATGAAAATGTTTTTTGATAATCTGCTTTTTGATCTCTTGGCACCAGTTAGAAATTTTCTTCGACTCGTAGAAAAAAACAAAAAAGAAGATTCTTTACAAAAAGCATGCTCTGGTCTTCAATCAAACATAGACCAATAAATGTACTTTAGTGAGTTTTGAAAGTATGATCCTGGTCTTTTTGCACTTGGCCACATTCCACGAACGAACAGCACGCATTGACGCAATGGAATTTATTACTAATCAATCCTCCGTTACCCTGAAAGTCGCCACAACAAAAAAGAATGTGGTCAGGCCCAACACCAGCCCTCTGTAATTAGTGTTATAATTTTTTAACAAAATAACATTTGAAAATGAAACTTTGATCGTGATATGAGCGCACGATGTTAAAAGAGTTACATTTTAGAAATCCATGCATGAGATATGCAAAAAAATGACAAAAAAACGTTATACCGGCTATTTGGGGCGAGACAGACGATCAAAAGCAGTCCTTGTCTAAGCGGTTAGGATAAAACCTACCCTGATACATACAACTGTAAAACGCCTTTTATTTTTTACTGGCAGTAACGCATGTTTAATGCAGCACCGCATGGCTAAAGCTCTGCCGCATGTTTAATGCAGCATCGCATGGCTAAAGCTCTGCCGCATGTTTAATGCAGCATCGCATGGCTAAAACTGTGCCGCATGTTTAATGCAGCACCGCATGGCTAAAACTGTGCCGCATGTTTAATGCAGCATTGTGTGGCTAAAACTGTGCCGCATGTTTAATGCAGCATCGCATGGCTAAAACTCTGCCNTACCGCGTGTTTAATGCAGCATCGCATAGCTAATGCTGTACCGCGTGTTTAATGCAGCATCGCATAGCTAATGCTGTACCGCGTGTTTAATGCAGCATCGCATAGCTAATGCTGTATCGCGTGTTTAATGCAGCATCGCATAGCTAATGCTGTACCGCGTGTTTAATGCAGCATCGCATGGCGTTTGCACATTATCGCAGTCTGCCCTACATGCTTCCATGGAGACAGCGGCAAACGCGTATATGCTTTAATTGTTCATGTCGTTAACTTTCTAGTTAACTAAAATTGTTTCCCGTGAGCGCACAAATCGATCATCATGCATGCAATAATTATCTTATTTAAGAAAGTAGGAGATTAGCCAGCATTGTTAGAGATAAATTTTCAATTTGATTTGTGAATCCTTTTACTCTGAATAATGTGATCCTATGTCCAGTTTATAATTTCAAAACTTAATTTAGTTGAAGAGAGGACCATAAACTACTCAAATATCGCGCGGAGCATCCTTTGAAGTGACGCTTCTATATATTACGGAAGCTCGAACTTGTTATTCTATAATGTAATACACTTGTAAAAGTTAAAATTGCATTTAGCTTCTTTAATCAAACTCTTCCCGTCACAATTTTTCGATGTCTCGCGATTCCATCACTAAAAATAACATTCTATTTCACTTATTTATTCCAGCGCGAAAAGTATCGCGTTAAGTCTCTTTATCAGCCCCGATGTATATATGGCGCCTGGCTTCAAACAAACACACACAGCCAATAAATATTTCATGTAATTATTCGAATCTTGAAAAAACTCGGGTTATAGAGAAATTAACATAAATTAAGAAGCGTCACGTTATCCACCTGGTCCATAGTGACCCCGGAGCATCGATGGGGTAGTCAAGTGGCAGCAATCGATGCCATGCCTGAAGAACTTCTGTTGTGGCAACTGCATGGTAAACTGGGCGCACCTTAACTGATCTACACCTTAGCATCTGGCAAGTTCTAGAAGAACTGTTGTCTCAAGAACGAGGTTGCGTGAAAAAGAACTTTCGTCTTGTGTACGAGGTATTTTTGAGAATAAATGTCATCTCATGAAAGAGTTATATTTGAGAATATAACTGTTATCTCAGAACTAGTTATATTTGAGAATAACTGTTATCTCATGAACGAGTTATATTTGAGAATAACTGTTATCTCATGAACGAGTTATAATTGAGAATAACTGTTATCTCATGAACGAGTTATAATTGAGAATAACTGTTATCTCAGGAACGAGGTATGGATGAAGAAGAAATGTTACCTTATGAATGAGTTATAATTAAGAATAAATGTTGACTCATGAACGCGGTATGCATGGAGATATAGTGTAGCAATGTCGGCACTGAAGAATAAGCAAACTTTGGCCTGTCGCCGATTTATGTATTTTTCGTGAGTTGTTCACTATAGAGATCTTAAAACTTCCGTTTTAATCATACCTTATCATAACTGACGTTGATTTTAAATAGCTACTGGACTTTTACCAGGTCCGTATGGTAGCAGGCACTTAAAGTTTGGATTCTCTATTCATTTATTGTTAACACTAACCTCTAAAATTATTATCAAAACATTTTGTTAACTATATATGAGATATGTAAGGAGAAGAATGAAAAGATCACACGTTCTTTTACTGGTATAACTAAATCCCTCCCATTAGCTACTGAGAATTTAACAAAAAATATTTAGAAATATCTTTTAGGTGAAAATTTCCGTTTTAAACGCATCATTTCGTGTTTCACAAACATTTTCATTTGATAACATTCAGATTCACTTCCCACTGATTCTTCGAATATTTATCTGGTTTCATTGACACTATTTTATTGCATCACTATAATCAATTTTACCTTTCTTACTTTATCTTTTATCAAGAATAAACTTCGAAACTTATTTACCGTTCGAAGTTTATTTACCGTTCGAAATTTATTTACAGTTCGAAATTTATTTACCGTTCGAAGTTTATTTACCGTTCGAAGTTTACTTACAGTTCGAAGTTTATTTCTCGAAGTTTATCAACTTTTTACGCCTATTTTTGATGATAAATTTTTAACCCAATCTTTGAATGTAATGTTTCTGCAGGGCACAATAAAAGAAAAAGCAAACTTCGATGACGAGGCCGCGGCGAAGCGCTTCAAGCTCGCCATGAAGGGCCTGGGCAGCGACGAGGCCGCCATCATCAGCCTGCTGGTGTCCCACAGCTCCCTGCAGCGGCAGGCTATCGAGGAGAAATACAAGAAGATGTATGGCAGAGTAAGTCTGAAATTTAAATAACAAATTTGCTTTTTCTACTAATTAAATCACAATTTTTAAATTTTTAATTATCACACAATAATTTTTAATTATCACAATTTTTAGTCAGTCACAAAATTATGTAGTTTCAATATTACTAGCTGTAACTAGGGATTACAATTTCGTTTTTAAATTATTTATTTTGTTGTTCATAGAGGGCTCCAGGTATTTTACGTTAGCTTATTCGTGTGAAAGCTAACGCAATTTAATAATTTAAATGTTGGGATCAACTTAAACGGTAGATTTCATTTCATAAATGTATAATCACCTCAGTCGAGCAGCAATGAATCATTGATACGCTATTTACTAATATTTATCATCAAAATGGCTAATAATTATCCCCTTAATGGCTAGTAGTTACCCCACTAATTACTAATACAATCAATTAACTTATGCTATTCCGCAGCAATAGAGGAAAAAGAAACTAACTATTTCAGCTGATAGTTTTGACGTTTGGTTTTATACATAGTGATAATACATCAGTTTTTTTCTCAATGAATCATCACTGTAATTTTCCATATATTTTATATATTAGATATTATAGATATATATTATCTATAGATATTATATATTAGTATGATATTGTATAATTATTGATATTCTGTCCAACAGGACCTGGTTGATGACCTCAAGGACGAGCTGGGCGGTCACTTCGAAGACGCGGTCGTGGCGATGATGACGTCACCGTACAGCCTCTTGGTCGACGCTTTACATTCTGCACTCAGTGTATGTAATTGTGCTTAAAATAATTCATTTATTAGTTAACTAGTTTATTTGTCTAACGAATTAATAAAAAAATTCAGTACCAAACTAATTAGGAGAATTTGAATTTGTTTTATTATTATTATTTTTTTGAAAGGCTTTATACACATCTAGTACCGTGAATTCCGTCTGCTATTGCGTGGTTTTAAAATAATTTTAGTGCTTAGAAATTCTTAGCACGTGCAAAAAGCGGACGGTCGTAGCAATGATACGCCATTTTGCCGGACAAAACCGAGTCAGGAAGACCCACACTGGGATCATTGAGCTAATCGGACAGTCTAACGATTTTAGTCACTATTTTTTCCTTTAAAACATGCGGAACAATTGCTGTATGTTTTGGATCGAGACTTCAGTGCCCCTAACTGTGTTGGAAATCCTTTACAATGTTGGCCGGGCAATATGGTGTTTATGCGGTACGAGCAAAATTCGTTCACTTTTTCTAAAGTTCTTGTATCTTAGTAAAGTGCGAAGGTTTAGAGTTTAGACAATCCTTCTTAAGGTTGAGGAGATCCTACTCCCATTGAAATGAGCAGGACGCCGACGTATAGGATCCCATAGCAATCCTCGCACTCTCGTTCCGGTCCTGGCTTGTTCTTTTCTTCAATATTATTAGGAAGGAATCTGTTTCGTTAAACTGCGATCGAGATTTAAAATAAATCGACGGTGATTCATTTTGGCTCAATTTAAATATTAGATTCTATTTAAGTACGATCATAATTGAGAAAATTCAGTCAGATCAGATTTATATGATCGAACATTTAAAATTATTAGAAGTTTATCTGATAACACCGTTTCCAAAAGTGGAGCAATTGTCATGCTACCTCCAAGATATTTCCTCCATCACAACATATGTGATGTCCTGCTAATCTATTGCGTTTGAAAAGAGCTACGGCAAACTACGTTTTACAGCGGGATATTTGAAATCCGTATTATCGATCTAAAATTTCCTCTATTAAAAAAACTATTTTCATTAAGTACCTAACTGACTTTGTGAAACTCGTAACGAAAAAAAAATTTCACTATCACTGTTGATTGGCGTTGAAAAGCATTGCCTTTGAGAAATGTATAGATTTACCCTATAAATCCTGTTTTCAGTTCTCCAAATCCATATATTAAAACTAATATCTCAATTTAAAACTATTAATCGATAATTGGGTGTACTCGTTGTATGCATTTATGTTTTTTCACCTCACAATTTGTCTTCCTATTTTAAAACTCACATCCCTGTAAGGAGATTTAGTGTATATGTTATATAATTTATCTGTTATTGCGGTGAAATTAATATTGGTTCAATAAGCCAGTGTTATGCTTGTAATATTAGTAAACGTCAATTCTTCCAGGAATATTTATTTAAACATTTTTATTCATTTATTATTTTGATCATTTTTATTTTAAACACTTTTTTAAACATGGTGGTATTAACCTGCTCGATCTGATATGTCAGGGCGCCGGAACAGACGCAGATGTGCTGACGGAAATTCTGTGCTGTCGATCGACCGCAGACATTGAAAGTTTGAGCTGGTGGTATGAAAAACGTAAGTGAACGTCGAACTAAACTCATACTTCATAATATTTTAATGACTCATCATATTTTATGTGAGGATGAAAGTTATCCAATAACTGCGAAAAAAATGGATCGGCTTCATGTCTCCTGGACAAACTCTGTCATTGTAACGATTAAATTTTACGATATAATTAACGCATTTTTCTGCCTAATAATTTCCAATGCGAATTCTGCTTAGATTCGACTTCTAATTTTATGTCGATGTTATCGTTGTTTATGTGCTTTAAATTTGACATCGGGAGAACGGCTACAACTAATGTATTTTCTGGTATCTTATAAGTATTTTTAAATTGTTGTCAGTTCATTCGCTTCAAACCAAAACCAATCCAAACTTGTGTAGTTCACTATTATAAAAATGGTGTACATTTCGTGACACGAAGGATAAAATGAAATATGTTTAAAGTGTAACCATGCAGCTTCTTTAAAACCTTGACACAGCAATGAGGGCGCACCCCTTGACTCGTGTAACTCCGACGGTTCATAACTCCATCTCCCAATCAAAGCTAATTGTACAAACCTCTCCCAGCTAATCGTACCAATCACCGACAAGAAATCGTTGTATTTAGGCCGCTATGTGTACTACGTGTCTTTTGAATAGTTGTTCTTAGGCCACTATGTGTAGGACATAGGCCATGTACTACGTGTCTTTGAACAAATTTTGATAGTACGGCCTCTGACAAAGGCCAGGATTCGAATACCCAGCATTTGGAGGTTGATTTTGGGACGGAGCACCAACGTGGCTTGAGACATAATCGCTCTGAACTTAAAAGCATTTGAACTGGATTTCCATTGGACTTAAAAACACATGTCCCCTCATAGGGCATGGGCGCACGCTGGACGAGGCCCTCGAAGACGACCTCAATGGGGACTTCAGAGACCTGATGCGGGGCCTCGCGTCGGGCAGTAGGGAGGAGGAGGGCCCTACAGACAGCGCGAAGGCCAGGAAAGACGCCCAGGTGAGTCTGTCACCAGAGATTATAAGCAGAGCTGGGCAGCGCTACTTTGAAATGTAGCGGCCGCTACCGCTACCGCTACATGTTCTAAATGTAGCGGGCGCCACCGCTACCATTGCTTAATGTAGCGCCGCTACCGCTACCGCTACTGTAAATGTAGCGGCCGCTAGTAGGGCCGCTACATGTAGCGCGCTACTGCCCACTTCTGACTAACAACTAACATGTTGACACTAGTAACAGCATTTATAAGAAAAACATTATGAATTAAATTTAAGATCAATGGGAGGTTAATTTTTACTGATAACCAAATTTTGTATTTGTTTAGTACATTAATTTAAGTCAATAATGGAAATTTGACTCTTTTATGCTGAAAATGATGTCTGTGCTTTGAATAATGTATATCATGTTCAGTTGATGAAAGTAATGAAGTTTAAGGCCTATGTAAGACTAGTAATTCATCTCGAAGATATTTCCATATGATCTTAATTCTTTTATCCGTCTCTACATTTTTTTAACCAACTCTGGGATCTACGTTCTTTCTCTTCAAAATCTCTTTCCAGAAATTTCTTGAGAACCGAAGAGTTAGAGAAATTTGAGATGACCAAAAAAATTTCACGAGATGAATTGTGAAAGATCTTGGAGATAAAGAACATACATCCCAGAGATCGGTTAAAAATCCAATAAAGAATTATCTCTCATTTAACCTCCAGGATCTTTATGACGCCGGTATTGGGGCAAACGCCGGCAGCGAAGAGTCAGAATTCATCGCAATACTCAACACTCGCAGCTTCGCGCAGTTGAACCCCACGTTCCAGGAATATGAGAACATTTCGCAAGAAGCCATCGAAGAAAGTATCAAGAAGGAGTTCAGTGGTGACCTCATGGATGGCTTACTCTCCATTGGTAAACTTTTTCAGATATTCCTCGTTAGATTTTATTTTACAGTAATAATGACGAAGAAATATAAGAGACTCAAATTAATACGGCAATGATATATAGGAGACTCGAATCAATGGGGTACATTTTTAATTTTATTTTTTTACGTCAGTTATAGACTTATAGTATCTGACTACATTAACGTCATCCGTTCTAAGTCAGCGACTGTATGCTTTCCACGTGACGCCGAATAAATGATGTCTAGATATGTTAACGACTAATAACCATACACATTTTTGCATTCCGATCAGTAAAAAGTGAAAAAATTGTAGTGGACAACTCATAAACAATTATGAAGATCTTAATAGTGAAAAAATTGTAACTTTGAAATACAAACATTTAACTTTTCTGTTCGTCCGCGTTCCTAAACGTCCCGGTTTCAGTGAAACGCGTGCGCGATCCTCCGGGCTTCTTCGCCGAACGTCTGCACAACAGCATAGCGGGGTCAGGCACGGACGATAAGACGCTCATACGGCTCCTCGTATCCCGCTCTGAGGTGAGCCCCGCCCCTCATACGGCTCCTCGCATCCCGCTCTGAGGTGAGCCCCGCCCCTCATACGGCTCCTCGTATCCCGCTCAGAGGTGAGCCCCGCCGCTCATACGGCTCCTCGTATCCCGCTCTGAGGTAAGCCCCGCCTCTCATACGGCTCCTCGTATCCCACTCAGAGGTGAGCCCCACCCCTCATACGGCTCCTCGTATCCCACTCAGAGGTGAGCCCCACAACTCATACGGCTCCTCGTATCCCACTCATAGGTGAGCCCCGCCTCTCATACGGCTCCTCGTATCCCACTCAGAGGTGAGCCCCACCCCTCATACGGCTCCTCGTATCCCACTCAGAGGTGAGCCCCACCTCTCATACGGCTCCTCGTATCCCACTCAGAGGTGAGCCCCGCCTCTCATACGGCTCCCCGTATCCCGCTCATAGGTGATCCCATAAAATTTTGCTTCTAGGTTGACTTGGCTGACATCAAAGTTTGTTCTCAGGTTGACTTAGCTTACATCATAGTTTACCTTAAGTTGACATGGCCAACAGCAAAGTATGGTTGATTTGGCTGACATCAAAGTATGGTTTATTTGGCTGACATCATAGTTTGCTATCAGGTTGACTTGGCTGACATCAAGCCTCGCTACAAGGAGCTCTTCGGATCCGAGTTGTACGACGACGTGAAAGTCGACACGAGCGGCGACTACCAGAAGCTTTTGCTCGCCATCATCGGAAAATAAGACAACATCTGCACAAAATTTTAGCGATTGGCCATGCACCTTCTTCAATAAATGCTTATCTTTTTAACACAATAGGAACTTATAGCATAGATAATTTTGAAAAATAAGAACAGACATGCACCACACTCACAGGAAATAGTGAGATTTGGTCCAAATAGGGATGCACTTTTTGTTCGTGTGTGGGTCATCTTGATCTAGTTCGGTCCACCAAAATCAGTACCAGCGCTACGTGCAGAAAAGTACCTCACTATTTGAACACGGCGACGCACTTATTTTTCCGAGACCATGCTTGCTGATCTGTGACGGTTGGACAGATTAATTTTCATCCTAAATTCATTTTGGAATAAATTATATTAAATATTACAGAATTTTTGGTACGGAATAATTTTTGCCACTTTTCTGCTCTTTCAAGTTCATAAAATCATCACTTTAGTCATGTAGATTAGAACTAAATAATGTTTGAAGTTGTGTATTGGAGGCGTTAAGGGGAGCGTCTAGGGTAAAATTTTGGATTTCGGCTTTTCCGGTTTTTAGTCTCATCTTAAAGCTGACATTCTGATCTATCCAACGGTACCAAAACCATCTCTGTACGTTGATTTATGCGTTCACGACAGATCATGAAAGGGAGCCTGGCGTCGTATGAGGAGGTGTGCATGCAGTCGCTCCCACCATCCTTGACTGGAATCAAGCTCCAGTAACGTTTAGTTTTGTATCTTTGCTACATTGAGTGCCTATTCCGATGCGCGCGGGACTTTGACGGGCTCTACTGAAAAGTTAACTTATTGTCACTGCAAACCTGTCTCCTCCTAGAGTTTTTAAGCTACAACAATAAGACATATACCATTCGATGCGCAACAAAATTATCTAGAACGTAACACGGGCGTTTTTCTAATTTCGTTATAGTTTGGATTTTATTCCGCAAAAGGGGGGGTGGCGGGGGGGAAAATAAAAAATTTTTCGAAAAATGCTCCCACACCCACAAAAATGAGAAATCCTAAAAACCCTCGGGTTGCGTTTTAGATATGGTCTTTACGCATCGAATGATATGTGTCTCAATGTTGTAGCTTGAAAATCCTAGGAGGAGATAGATTTCTACGGTACCCCCTTTTTGACCGTTTTCTAAGAATTTCACGTTTTCTTTAATTTTTTTCGAAAAATTCACACGAACAAAAATGTCTTAGAATTCTATTTTACATACGTGTACCAAGTTTCAGAGTGATCCGTTTGTAAATAGCCGAGATAAATTATACCCTAGACGCTCCCCTTAAGAGTTGAGCTGTTGAGAGTTAAACGAATAAACTTCGTTCCTACCTGGCTATATGAATTCCATGATAAATTATTTCATTTTCAATTTGATAATGATTATCTTACTTTTAGTTTATTGATTTGCAGACTAGGATGCAATAAGCTAATTATCAGTGAAAAAATGGAACACGATGCTGTTTTTGTGTCGGCATTGGCGCAATAATCATTGCTACTAATTCGACGTGTTGTCTCGTTTCAAGCACAGGAATTTTTCCCCACGTGTGTTGTTAATCTTTTGATTAAATACAGGTAATGATTTTAAGATACTCGTACATTATTGCCTTTATATTTCTAGATCTGCCGTGCCGAAACTTAACGCACCATATCGTGTGCCCCAAAGATATTGTGCCTTATGCCCAACGCACCGTATCGTATGTCACATACCGTTCCTATGGCCCAGCGCACCGTTTTGTGTGCCCCGAAGATATTGTGCCTATGGCCCAACGCACTGTATCGTGTGCCCCAAAGTACCGTGCCTATGGCCCAACGCACCGTATCGTGTGCCCCATACCGTTCCTATGGCCCAGCGCACTGTTTTGTGTGCCCCGAAGATATTGTGCCTATTGCCCAACGCACTGTATCGTGTGCCCCAAAGCACCGTGCCTATGGCCAAACGCACCGAATCGTGTACTCCATACGATCCCTATGGTCCAAAGCTAATTATCGTATGCGCCATACGGTGCCTATAGGCCCAGTGCACGGTATCGTATGCTCTACCGTATCGTACCTTTGGTCCAACGCACCGGATCATACCCATCATTACCCATAATGTGCTGTATCAATACAGAATAAACTTGTTAACCGATATGCCGTATCAATATCCCATGTTACCAACGTATCGTGAAATATTTTAATTCAGAAAGTCTGCTTTACTGTGCGTTAATCAAATTTGAATTATAGCTTAGCAATACCCCATTTACCAATATACCGAGCCTAAATTCTCATATACAAATTGGTAAATACAAATTAATAATACCGTATAGTAAAATTGAAGCCAGCCCCGCTTTCCTATTTCACTTTTGTGAAATACAAGAGATCTATTTCCCCTTAGCTTTCTATGTAACTTCATAAATTTAGGTAAAATGAACGCTGCAGTGGATGCAGGATTTATTTGATTTGATACAGAAAAGGAATGCAAAATCCATTAGCCTGAACTTTTAATGTATTCGGTTCACACGTGTGCTGAGAATATCAAAGGAATAACTAATTAGCCGGTGCCAGTCATAATTGATTAGTAAGTGTCGGTCATAATTAAGTAGTAGCTAAGTGTCAGCCATAATTAATTAGCAGGTGCCAGAAATAATTGATTAGCAGATGAACTTGAATTTGGTTGGGTCGTAACGCGTGGTATGAAGCATATTAATCTTTTCTTCGCCATGTGTAGAAGGATACCTCGGAGTCATGGTTGAATTAATATCATGTTACTAATATAAATACTAAAATATTATAATATTAGTTCAACCATGACTCGGAGTTACAAGGCAACAGGTGTAGAAGGTTAACCGGGCCAGTAATGGTTAACTTCATATTGCAGATTAACATGGCGCTGTTAATCTGCGATGTTAATTACCGTGACTGTACAATATTTACAGTTACGGTAATCGCAATTTTGGCATTAATTCAATATCACTTTGTCTTTATTCACTTGTATGTTTATTTTCTGAAGCTTTCGTGGTAGTGCAGTTTAATGTAAAAGATCATGAAGCATCGTCGACGCGAAATTTCTCGGTAGCATCAAGACTTATGCATGACGCCAAAGTATCGCCATCAACAATTTCACCAGTACTTAAGAATTCATAATATTGATCGATTAGCAAATCAAAAACCCAAATTTGATATTAGAATGAGTCGCGTAATATTTAGGTATAAGCATCTACTTTAATCGGCAGACGGTCAATAAAATAGGTTTTTAAACGCTTGCTTCGTTAAATGTACTTGACTGTCGGGTTTAACTGTAATGTTATATGCAGTGTGTTTTAAATTTATTAACCCAATGCTTGTGAAAAAGTTTTATCAAAAACGAAGACTAAATTGAAAGCAAACTTGAATAGCTGTGCCTTAAAGCAAAATTCATTGATCACGATATTCCTGTGCATGTTGTTGCCTTTGGTTCACTAGTAATTTGGAAATATGAGGGGTATTCCCATATCAGCAGATATTATTAGCAGATACAGTGATAACTCATCTATCGCTGGCGTGAATTTTTATCGACTGATCTATCTATCTATCGAATTGATCGACTGATGCCTGGTATTTTTGTAAATATTCGAGTTGTATTAGTTCGGAAAGTTTTCGTTATTTCAAGTGTTTTCAAAACTTTCACACACTCTAGCTGCCGATCGAATTTCACGGGCCGTTTGAATCTGCCGTTGAACTTTCTCCGAAACCAGCAAACCAACGAAGACCCGCAAAAAATTCTCCTCATTAATGCTTCTTGACAACACACGATGGAGAGAAGCCGTGGTAGGTTAAACGCGATTTAAGAGATGAATATTGTAAACCGAGCGTTGCGGCGGACGTTGCATGTGGTGTAATATTTCAGCATATTTACGTCTCCAGATCCCAGACAAACTATGAGCGCTGTTTCTGAATCCATTGTAGGCTAACAAATTGGCTTCGACCTTGAATATATGGAGTAATGAATACACATTATATCTTATGGCTAGTTGCACCTGAGATCGATCGAGGTTTTCGTCCGACAATATTTATTTTCATTACTTAAATAAATTTGTTATCAGTGAGAATTGTTAATTAAAGAATTGACAGCCTTCAAAAAGATTGGTTAAGATCGACACATAAAATATAGTTTTGATCTAGGTCCTTGAACTTATACCCATATTTGAAAGCCAAAATGCTTGAGCAAAAAAAAAGTATGAATAATCGGAAAGTAGGGAACTTGCTGCATGGGTGCATGCAAAAAAAAGGAGCTTTCAAGTCACTTCAACTCAGACTTTATAAGAGGGGCAAGGTTACCTAGAGCTATTTATATACGACCAGCCGGGAGGGATAATTTCATGGATATTATTATCTGATTATTTTAAATTTATCTATTATTGAGAGTAAATAATTATGATTTATTATTCAGCAACTATATTTATGAAAATCTGTTACTGCGGATGATGAGTAATTTATCTGCTCCACAGCTGATCAATTTTGGGAGCGCATTGGGGGATGTGCTCCGGTTGGACGGGTTGGGCGGATCATTCCAATGTCCTTGTAGTGTTTACAAGGGGAAGGGGTTAACGCGTGATTTCTTTTCTTTACAGTTAACCTGTCATCGATCAATCCAATATTCACTGGCTATGGCCACAGTCTATCCTTCAACTTAGTCAAATTTACTTACACATTGATGATTGAGCTGCCATATTTTATTGCCCTAACGGCCTAACCTAGTTGCTCTTACTCAACAGCTCAAGTCTCATCAAATTAATTTTTTTCGTAAATATGGTGTGTGAAAAATGTGAGAAGAAACTTGGAAAGGTAAATCCTTAAAAATAAAATGGTAAACTTGAAGTTGATCTATTTTGCAACTTCATTTCATAATTAATTTCAGAATTTCAGCCTTGCCTTACCCAATAGGCCAATGACAATGTGAGCAGCGGGTGCCGGGCAGCGCTCTGTGAGACTCTGTATAATGTATATTATTATTATTCCAGTATATGTATTATTGTATACACTACTAGATACCTACAGTAATAACAATAGGTAGGGTAAATGGGGTATATTCCGACTTCGTGGATAATTCCGTCACCTCTCTAGTTTTTCCTTTATATTAAGCTTTGTTTTGGTTCCATGCGTTTGTTGATGGTTGAAATGGTGAGGTCATGCATTTGCGCGTCAAACTACTGCCAAAACACTAGGTCTTGGCCATCTAGCGGGAAAATATTGAGATCCAAAGAGAGACAATGCACACTACCCAGTGTCCAGTGAGATTATCGAAAAATGTGTCAAATTTGACAGTTGACCATGCAGGCTTGCTCTACCAAATAGTGAATAACTGTTTGTATAGGAAGAATATTATGGTTTGAGACTTTTAAATACGTCTGTGAATATATTAGGAATCCTTTAACTTTAAGCATACTTGTATTTGCTGATTTCAAGTGGTAAATAAATTAATAGATGATTAAGTTGAGAAATGGATTTAGACACATGAAAACTAATTCCGTCACAACTTGAATTGGACACACACAGATCGTTCCAAGCTATGTACAAAAATTAAAATTTTCCTAATTAAAAGCTCAATATTTGTTAATTAAAAGCATAATTAAGTAGTGTTCAATATTCATTAGTGTTCTAATTCAAAGCCATGTTGTATTCCAATACAGCTCACACAGCAAACGGAATTCAAACGCGTGGATGATGGCATTACGTATCAGTAGAATTTGAAGCGCGGACGGAATACGCCTCACCACGTACCGAATATTGCCACACACAGTGTCGGAATATAGGGATTTGGTAGGTTTGCATTCTAAAGGCTTTTAAATAAATATGGCAACATTTTGTGACATTTCATCGTTGCTGGCGCCACGTGGCGCGTAGTACGGTGTTTTCCGAGTCACATAAAGCAAACAGAACTCGAGTAACGCATACGGTTATTTTTTTATAGTTTTTCATTTCTCAATGCGTCCTTAATGTGTCAGAATATACCGCGTTTACCATAGCCTATAGAACTTAACTTGCTGCAAAGTTTTGTATTGTATTTTGTAGAACCTCATGTTTCAATGCTTTTATTGGCAATTTTACTGTTTTGGAATATGGGCAGTGCCAGTATTCAACTAAAAATATGTAAAAATAATCATTTCATGAGTGATTTTTTTAAAATCTGTAGTAAAAATTGGCCATTTTTTGTAATTTTAATGAAAAATAGGCAAAATGCCATGGCATAAGTGTGAGTAAAATTGGCCAAATTCAGACCTTTTTGTCTGATTCAGTGGGCTAGTAGCTTCTGCTCAATTTTTTACTTAGATTGGCAAATGAGCCTGTTTGGCTATCATTACTTTGAGTCTGAGAAAAATTGAATTCAGGGAACTGGAAATTTTGTTCAAAGCCACAAGCCATACCCAGGATGGTGCTGTTTTCCATGCCATGGATTAATCCAGCATACATGAGGCTCCAAGCCCTTCTGCTGGTGTACAGCGTGGCATACAAGGATCTAAAATAATGCTTTTTTTTTTATTAGACAAGATCTCTGAAAATAAGCATACCCGTACATGCTGTATCGCACCTCTGCAAAAGCATTTTGGTTTGGGTCTCAATTGACATGCAGGGTTTCAGCTTAATTTTTCAGTTTGACAAATAATCATAGCAGTGATGGTAAACTGCAATTTTTATTACAATTTTAAGGCTATATGACTATATTCTATAGTCAGTACTCAATATTTTTGAAATGGTTTTGCAAATCATGTGGCCTCAATCATGAATTTTCTTTCAAATTTTCATATGTCTGAAATATCCCAGCTCAGTCCTTTGTGTTGTGTCTACATAAATAAAGGATCCAAAAAGGTTGAATTTTTTATTGATGTCATTTCAAGTTAGTATGGATAGCATTAAATCCAAGGGGTAGCTAGATTTTTGAAGCTATTATCTTATTTATTTCTGAGCTGTTCATCCATTTTTCAAGCCCTGAATTTATTTTCATTGGGAAGCCATTTCTGATCCTTTAACTTATTTGCTGCATACAAATTTTATGCTAAATTTCTAATTTTATCATTGAAATAGCAATAAGGATATTCTTTGCATTTTGCTGGTAATTCATGTGGTAATATATTTTGCAAACTTTTGGCAGCAAAATGAAGCAGTTTTATTGCAATTTGACATGATTACAACTACAAGATTGTCAATGACATTTTTTGGGTGACTCACCATTCTTCTTATTGTTGTTGTTGTTCATTGCTACCGTCACGATCGCCGGGGGGGAGGCTCTGGTGGTGGGCGGGGGTCCGGCACCGGAAGAGGAGGGAGATGGGCGAAGGCAGGAAGGGTGGCCAGGAAAGCCACTGCCTCCACGGGGTTGTCCCACAGTGAGGAGACGCTGAGAGACGTGGGGAAGGCGGGGCAGACGAAGAGATGCTGGACCGACTGGAGGGGATCCCCGCACTCCGGGCAAGCGGAGCTAGGGGAGTGTCCGATCCTGGCGGAATAGGACGCCAGGGAGCTGCAGTATCCTGAGCGGAGCTGGGATAGCGCTGAGCGGTAGGGGCGAGGGAGTGAGGCCTCCACTGAAGCAATCGGCGGTGGTGGGGCAGCAAGTACGGCGTTTATGGCGTCAGTCGCCGCAACGCGGAAGGCAATGCAATCTCTTTGCGGAGGGCCCGCTTGGTCTCTCCGTAGGCACCCACAGGCATCATGCCATTATCCAAGAATGGTGTGACCAGGTGACCGAACCTTGACTGGATGGAGGCTTTCATGGGGCGGTCACCCGGGGGGGGGGCAGACAGGTCCAGGAATGAGGTATATGGGATGACGCCAGTCTTCTGGTGGGGGCGGGCGAGTGAGGTCTCCACTGATGCGATCGACGGTGGCGGGGCTGCAAGTACGGCATTTATGGCGTCAGTTGCCGAAACGCGGGAGGCAAAGGGAGGACGCCAGTCTCCTGGTGAAGGTGGGAGATCGGGGCCATTTTGAGGCAGCCGGTGGCTAGTCTCAATGCAGTGTTTTGTATTACGTATCTGCAGGCTGGCAACTGCTGTGCGTGAGGCAACAGGGTACCAGATGGGGGCCACGTAGTTGAGGGTTGGGCGCATGATGGCTCGGTAGGTGGAATAATGTCCTCCTTGGAGAAGCCCCAGTTGGTACCAGCTAGGGCTTTTAGGATGCGAAGAGAACCCCTCACTTTCGTGGCGATGGCTCTTGCATGAGGGGAGAATGTGAAGCGCGTATCCCAGGTGACGCCCAGGATTTTAGAGGTTTTATCCAGGGGGATGACGCCGTTGCAGATAGTGGCTGCAGGGTGGGATCGAGATTGGTGGGTGTCTGGTGTGAATAGCGTGACCGAGGATTTGCCTGGGGCCACGCTCAGTTTCTTGGCCGCCGACCAATCCGATACGTTCCGAAGGAGCTCAGCCTCAGCAGCGTCGAGCCTCGGGGACGACACAAAGATGGTCAGATCGTCCGCATATGAGGCAATGTTGGGGGTCGGAACTGGGATATCGGAGATGAAGTGGTTGAAGAGGGCCGGCGAGAAAACCGAGCCCTGGGGCACTCCAAAGTCCGAAGTGAACAGCTCTGAAAGGCGACTGCGTTCTGAGATAGAGGCAGGACGCCAGCCTGCCTCTAAGGTAGCAGCACAGCCAACGGACCAGGATATGATGTAGGTCCGAGGCCGCGATCATGCTCAGAAGGAGGGGGTGGTCGACGCTGTCGAAGGCCTTCGAGAGGTCGACGGCAGCGGCGATTGTGCGGGCTGGAGGGCGCCGGGAGTTGAAACCCGTCGCGATCTGGTGCGCGAGCGGGAGGAGGGCGGTGACAGTGGAATGTCCCGGCTTGAAACCATGGAACGGTGGTGAGAGATCCCAAGATGTATGGTAGAACCAGGCGCTCAAGAATCTTGGCAGCCGGGCAGAGGAGGGAGATAGGGCGGTATGAGGAGCCCTGCTTTCCGGGTTCGCCCGGTTTGAGAATTGGAATAATTATAGAATTTTTCCAAATGGGCGGAATTGAGGCTGTATGTAGAAACGGAGATGTTGAAAATGTGGGTGAGGAACTGGAGGCCACGCGGGCCGAGGTGCTTTAGGTGAAGCACCGTGAGGCCATCTGGACCCCGAGCGGAAGAGTTGTTGGCGGCTGCGATGGCAAGCTTCACCATGTCTGGGGTAAAAGGGGAGAAGTCCCTGTCGAGGGGATGTTGGGCTCGTATTCGATGAATGAGGCGGCGAGTGGAGGGGTTCTGAGAGTGAGGAGCGACCGAAGTGAAAAGTTTGCAGAAGGCGGAGGAGATCTTGCGTTGGAAGAGGGAAATCCGACCAAATTGGATTGGCTGATTGGGGGGAGGGCGGTTCCTCTTTCCGGCTAGGGAGCGGAGGAGATTCCAATGTTTGGATTGGTTGGTTCGTCTGCTGCACGACGCAAGATGTGTCTGCCATGTGTTCCTGGCGTGGGCCTGTATAGAGAGGCCTATTTCCAGGTTGAGATCTAGGAGCCGTGGGTCGGTTGGGTTATTCGCCCTAATGTCATCCCGTTGCTCCATGAGCAACCGGGTGCTAGGGTCGACTGATGGGGAGAAGTCCTTCCTGAATCCGGCAGGGATATGCTGTCTGGCAGCGGTCGTCAGGACTTCCCTTAAGGTCGACTCTCCACCACACGAGGTGGGGGGAGGGACCGTCTCGAGCGCCGCTTCAATGGCTGCCGTGTAGGCGGGCCAGTCAGCTTTTTTGAAGTTGACATAAGAGCGGGCGGCCCGGGGGGTTGGGGAATCAGCAGAGGAAGGGAGATGGATCAGGATGGGCAGGTGGTCCGAGTTGAGGGCGACTTGCAGAGCCCAGGAGGTGCTGAGGAGTAGGTGACCGCTGATAATGGCGAGGTCCGGAGAGGAGGGCGGGCCATGGGAGGGGAGGCGGGTATGGGAGTCCTCATTGAGGTAGGCGAGGGAGGAACCAGCGACTAGGTCGTCGACTGCGGCTCTCTGGTCGTCCGTGTAGGAGAACCAGGAGGGATGGTGGGCGTTAAAATCACCCACTATCTGGCAGTCTCCCGGGATGGAGATAATATCCGTGAGCTCCGGGGAGTATCCCGGGGGGCAGGAGGAGGCCGGTGGGATGTATACATCCCATTCTTCTTGTCGCGGTCATCTACTGTGTCTGCCAACCCAATGTGGTTATAGTCAATTGTTAAACCTATTTGTATATGAAGTCCAATTATGTCAAAATTGTTGCAAAAGCAAAAAATTTACCGATTTTACAGCAATGTATAGGTACTGGTATATTTTTTGTCATAGAAATAAAGAAAGAAAAGCATAAAATATTATTACCATCCTAGAGAAAACCCTCCATATCAGCTACCTATACTTTCTGTCAAATCTGTTTCAAACTTGACTCCAATTTTTCAAGCATTTTTTTTTTTTGCATCCCAGCAGAAATCATTTCAAACTATTCCAATAATTAATGCAAGATAAGGAAGCTAATTTAATTTGCCCTAAAAATCCCAGCTCGATTAACCAACTCAGGACTGTGTCCTCCAGAGGTGCACTGAAGTCCATAATTAGATTGAGGTGTTGGAGTCTTATTCGAGGCTATTTGCTAAGCAGCCATGTAATCTTGTCTCAACATCATGAAAATGTATGATATCATGTATCCTTTAAGCTACTGATGGATTTTCGGAACCAGAGTAGAGTTAGGGGACTTTTTTGTCAAAAATAAGTCTTGAATGTTTTTAATGGCATTGTGAAACTGGCAGATTGAGATAAATGCACTAAAAAAGTACTTGCAAAACAAAATTGAAATATTTTTTGATTGACGGCAAGATTCAAGGATGACTAATGTTAGTTGTTACTCAACACTTTTAATTAAGCAGTTTATTATGGCTTTCAGGTGATCACTCCGGATGTTTGGAAATCGGGAGCCCGAAACACAACTGAGAGTGGAGGAAGGAAAATAAATGAAAACAAGCTGCTGACTTCTAAAAAGAATAGATTTAACCCAACTACTGTAAGTGTTAAAATTTCCCCAAGTACACTACCGTAGAACTTCTTTATTTTATAATCAGACCTGCAAATTTTTTTGTATAGTTTTAAAGCATCATAAGACTACTCTTCTACTGATGTAACTGAGTTCAATTAATTTTTTCCAGACTCAATTCAAGGAGTGCAGAATATGCCGCACCAAAGTGCATCAGGTTGGAGGAAACTACTGCCAAGCATGTGCCTATAAGAAAGGCATATGCGCCATGTGTGGCAAGAAGGTCCTCGACACTAAGAGCTATTGCCAGTCATCTGCCTGAGACGGAAATTTCATGCTCCTTTCTTCTTATTATTTGCTAAAGATTCGATCATATTGAATTTAGATACATGTAGATGCTCCGACCAATGCAGGTTGCATTGTTCTCCAAAATGCTCGACTCGAGTGAGAACGCCACGCACATCAATTTTGGCTATGTCTGACATGCCTGTTTGGTCGATTTATTATAATAAAATTAACCCTTTGTGTTGTTCATCATAATCCATTTGGTTATCTATGTATACAGCTTAAAACGGAGTTCAAAATCTTGATCTTTTCTAATTTCACGTTTTGAATACCTACTCAGTATCGATTTGAGAAAATAGCTAAGTAATAATGAAACCAGAAATATCAGACCTTAACATTTTGTCAGGTATAAATGAAAATCATTTCAAATGTTGCTTTTACTCACAAAGATCGTAGTGTATAGAGTGCTCCTTCGACAATGTTTTGCCACGGGGCAGAAATTTTATTTCCTATGAATTACCTTTCAACAATACTAATTTTATTAATGACATTTGCAATAGATATTCAAAACGCGATTAAAAGTTAAATTGGCGAAATATATCCATGCAAAAGCTTTTCATTTTCCCAAAAATGTAAACAATGTTGCTTGAGCTGCGAAAGAGATGTGGCTTGAAGCAAAGCAGCACTAGTTGCAAAGATGACAACCGAGGAAACAACTAGGCTCGGACTAAACTCAATCATACTCGGAGTCAGCTACATCAACTTTGCTACAAATAAAGAATTCTCGATATTATAAATGGCTTCGTGGAAGCGGAATGAAAGCGAAAGTTTTCGTCATGTAGCAAGAAATTCCACCGATTGATTGTTTCTGAATGAGTCGTTTGCAGTCAATGTCATCGTGATGAGAAGATGACAGTACCATCTCTAATTGAAATTTCCAAAGATCAAGAAGTCGATACTAAATACCAAAACAGTCAGCTTGTAAATAAGTAGGTAATAATTGTCACGGCCTATCAAACGGAATGAATAATTTTTTTCTAATAACATTGATGTTGCTTTATGCACCTTTCAATATGTACATTTTTTCAGAAGACGAAAAATTTAACAATTGTATAAGCTCAAGTAAATAAAGATTGAAAGAAGCATCGTCACTCATCGCGTTGCCGCCTGCTTCACATTCTAAGCAAAAATAAATATTTGAAAGTATAGAAAAATATTAAATCAGCTTACAAAGCTAAATAACATAGTTATAAAACTAGAATTGGTTAGTCATTCGACAACTACGATATTGAATTTTTCTTCAGCTTTTTAATTTAACATTTCCATTGGCGGTTAATACAGATATAATAAAGGTTACGGATGTGTTCCAAAGATATGGATTCAAAAGAGTAAGTGTAAGGAAGATTCGCAATGCCCACAATGCAGCACATGTATATTCTGATCGCGGAATTGAATATTTCATCAAGATATTATGATAAACATGGCAAGCATAGTTCAGAATTGTAGATCAAAATTAGATGAATAGAGAACACGCCCCGTGTTGTTACAGCAACACGGCGATAATTCGTAGGTCATGAAGTCGCAACTGCAATAAAGTAGCGTGGCCGAAGCAGCAACGTTCATCACGGCTTCTTGGTACCGAGTTTCAATGGCCCTCCTTTACTTGTTCGTTTGGCCTCTATTTGCTTCAGCCGGTCGTCTTTTCTTTGTTCTCTTAAAGCTGCTCTTTCGTCTGAAAAGGCGAAATTTTAATTCGTTGTACTTGATTTTCTTCAAAATTATTTATATTTTTGCGATTGTTATTATAAATTTACACAAATTTTACTAAATCTGCAATACATTAGGTATTCCATTAGTAAGAATGTAACTCTATAATGTATTTTCTAGCAATAATAACTTTTTTCATGTTGTTTTTATCCAACATTCTGAATATTTATCACATGTTAGTAGTGTACATCCATTCAGGAATTCCACGTTAACGTAAGTCTACATGACGTAGTAGAGTTTTACTGGTACATGATGGCACTAATAATACCCGAGCTTGAACCTGTTCTTGATAAGACGCGCCACAGGCACATGAGGTAGGGACAGACGAATCAACATTTCATTATAAGTTAGGGTACACTGGATTCAGATATTGAACGATGGCAAAATGTTTGCAATACGAGAAGCTCATTACTTCTAAATCTTTCACCTAATGAAAAACTCTAGCTGATTTTTTTATCATTTTACAAAAAATCTAATGGAAAGAATACGTTAAGTTACTCACTGAACTTGCACAGTACATTCATCACTAACCAATTACTCACTGCACGGTTACTTCGCACAGTACCTTCATCACATGGATACTTCGCACATTACCTTCATCACTCAACAGTTACTCACTACATGGATACTTCGCACATTACCTTTACTGGCGCTTAAAGCTGATGACGAAGAGGACCAATTGCTGCTCGAGTTGGACGTGGGCGGGCTCGGTCTCTTGACACTACCGGGTGCGACCTGGTGGAGCAGATGCCAGTTTTAACCACACTATTATCTACACACAGGCAGTGATTGACACTCTGTCTTGGGTTTACTACAATCTATCAACGATACACAATCAGTGGTCAGCATATCTTAGTTTTACTATAGATACATAGGTACTCTATCAGAGACAAACAATCAGTGATCGACTCTACCTCAACTTTACGACACTATCAATAAAAAACAATCTTTTCGTAACACAACCTTCGTCTTACAACACACTATCAACCACCCACGATCGGTGACCGACACTACGGTATCTTAGTTTCTGAGTTTCATTTTGTATATATTATTCAAAAGTTTAGAGGAAATCTAACGATATAATCAGCTGTAATTAAATAATTAACCCGAATCCGTTTCAGTGAGTTACCTCCAAAGGATCCCAGGATTCATTTTCCCAGCCGGAATTAGCTGCTGGAGGAGGCAAGTCCTCCTGAAAAGAGAAATGTTAGCCATCAATACGATAATAAATTAAAATTCGCCAGCCATTTACTATAATACACTTTCAAATAGTAGATGAATGAAAATTCATTCCAAATTAAAAATGATCAAAAATTAGTACAATGGTTTACTCTGACCGACACTTCAGAACACGAAATGGATCCGTTCTTATGAAAGAAATGTATTTGTTCTTATGAAAAGATGGATCCGTTCTCACGAAAAAAATGAAACTGATCTCATGAAAAAATTGGATCCGTTCTTATGAAAAAATGGATCCGTTTTCATGAAAATAATGGATGCGTTCTATTGAAAAAAAAATGGATCCGTTTTCATAAAAAATATGTTTTCTTGGCATGCAGAGAAAGACGAACCATAGCTTGCCATTCCTCTCCGTCCGACCAGCTGCCGTTATCATCCGTTGCGCTGGCCTGCATGAACGACTCGATGCTCGACACCTGCGCCCCTGGGGCGGCGCCCCTGACGCCCTCTGTGCTGCTGGCGTGAGCACCAGGACTAGCAGGAGACGAGGCGCGAGGCAGCGAAGACTGCGACTCAGACCGAAGTGGCTGAAACAAACCATGTAAGAGTATGAATGTAGGTAATATCCGGTCGGTTTCGTAAGTCAGATCATTTAAGGATGTAATCATTTTGGTCCCAATAACCAGTTTGCCGTATACTATGAACGTGCCTGTTACCGGGCGTTCGCCACACTTTTTGATCTTGCATGAATGTTCGACCACTACGGCCAAACGTAGTAACGTATCATGTAAAAATACACAGATCTGGATAATGTTTCAATCGCTGGTATTTTATTGCAGTTGGTTCTTCAGTAAAACTGCAGTTCAGGTGGATAAAACGTAAATTCAGCAAAGAACAGTTAAAAAAGGCACATTTAAAATATTAAACACCAGCCTAATATTCACGATCGACAAACTGTTCCATAAATCTATCAGAGCAAAGCCACAATTCCAGTGCTAGGGCACAAGATTGTTGGCGAAGCAACAGAACGAGGTGAGAACAGGCATAACCTCACTGTAGGGCTGGCGGGACAGGACTGACTTCCCGGATTTACCGCCACTCAAACCTGGCCCCTCATGACGTCACTATCACTGCGGTAAGGTCGGACTCAAATGTTACTGATATGACTACACTAGAAGAAGCTGCGCAATTAAACCTCAGATATGTATGAAAATGAGTGCAAATGAAATGAATAAAATGAACGCGGTCAACAGTGAACGAAATCCATCTTTCCCCCATGCATATTGTAAACACTCGACCTATAATTTTTCTTTGTGCATGTTTTGGCCCACAAAACGTCTCAGTAGATTAACCAGGATCTACGTATTCAACTGTGGATAGAAAGTTGATTAGTATATAGTCTGATCACCAACAATGTTTGCTTACTCGGACGAGATGACAGTACGAAAAAATCAACAGAGAAGAAATCCCTACAAATTTAAACTGGTCACAAAATGGGATTAACTAATAAGAAATGTTAATAAAAATTACTTAGAGAAAATGCGAATCGTTCGCTTTTATGCTGCGTAGGTAGCATAAAACTGACACCCACCTCCGCCCTGGGTTTGGTGGCGTTGCCATCAGACTTGAGGCTGGCAGTAGCAGATGTGTCCTCCGAGATGTTGCTCTTGTAGAACTTGCTTGTTAGCGCCCCCACGGCCCACCCTGCCCACCCTCCCGCCCCACTCGCGCTCTCACACTCGCGCTCTCAGTCAACACCTCGCGCTCTGTATTGTTCCAAAATCAAAGATAACATCTAATAAATTTGTTAAAAATATACGGTAACTCAGTACTCACTGCAGTGAGTGACAGAGAGCGCATTTTCTCGGCGACGAAAACGTGAAGTCACGGACGGACATGGCGAACACAATAGTGTATTTTTCCATAAATGAGAAAATGCGCTAAAAATTGGATTTACTCATCTTGAGGTAAATAGCGAACGAGAACATTGAGATATAAAATATTAGAAGTTTTTGAAATTGGTGCCAACAATAAGGTACGTAGAAATTATCGAAAAATAATGTTATTAAAAACTTTAAAAAATCTGTCAGGCACAGCAGTAAGATTCTGTGAAAAGCAAATGCCTTGTGCCCATCCCAGATAAACTGAAAGCCAACCATAAGCAAGAACACTTTCTGCATAAACATAATATTGTGATTGGCTGATAATCAATGTATGTAAAGGATTTAGTATTAAAACGAATATTAATTTAGAGTTAAAACAAATTTTAATTTTGGATTAAAACAAATTTTAATATTGGATTAAAACAAATTTTAATATTGGATCAAAACAACTTTGAATATTTGATTAAAACAAATTTTAATTTTGGATTAAAACAATTTTTAATTTTGGTTTAAAACAAATTTTGATTTTGGACTAAAACAAATTTTAATTTTTGATTAGAACATTTTTAAATTTTGTATTAAAACAAATTTTAATTTTGTATTAAAACAAATTTTAATTTTGCATCAAAACAAATTGTTCGACAATCTGAACAGTCACAAATATCAGAAACGTTAGCATTCCTAGTGTATTCAACCTGGACTGACTGTATTCAACCAGAGGACTCCTTCAGCACACTAACCCATCTCCTCCTTCAAGGCCGGGTTCTCCGAGAGCTTCTCTAGGTTCGACAGGAATCCTTTAAGGACTCGGAAGACGACGTCCCTAACGTTCTTCTCCGGGTCCAGAGTTAGCAAACTCAACGCCGGCACAATTCTGATGAAGATAAGAACGATGTTTGTATTAAAGTGGCATTTAGTAACTACGTTTTGCTACAATGAGCAACAATAAGCTATTTAAATAACTTGGTCTACGGGAATAAGTATTAATATCAATGATAATGATTCTCAGCGATCAATACAGATAGGGTATGAAGAATTTAAAAGCATTAAAAATTGCCAGAAAATTCATTGTTTCTTAAAAAGGAAATAAGAATATCCTTTTTAAAAAATGACGATTTTTCTGGCTACTTTATTTGCTTTTAAATTCTTGATAAACATGCGATTTAAGTTTTTAGTGAATTTGCGATTCAAGCAAACGAGTGATATTATTACTTATATGCGATTTAAGTAGTCAAGTGATTTTAATGCTTAGATAGGGTATGATATCAGGGACACGCTCGAAAAAAAAAATTTAGTAAAACATTAAACGTCTTGTAAGGACTCTTTAAGGAAGTACCTGTAGGCGACTTGATCGACAGAATTTAGTAAAATATTAGACGTCTTGTAAGGACTCTTAAGGAAGCACCTGTAGGCGACTTGATCGACAGAATTTAGTAAAATATTAGACGTCTTGTAAAGACTCTTAAGGAAGCACCTGTAGGCGACTTGATCGACAGGATAGAAGTGCTGTGTTGTGGCCAGCGCCATGACACCTGCAGAGCGGGCTGGAGGGAAGGGGTCCTTGAGGGCGCGTGTGAAGGCCGACACGAGGCACTTGGCGCGCGTCGTGGGCGACAAATGACGGGCGATTTTACCGAGGCACACCGTGCAGTTGGTGCGGATGCCGCCCTGAATAAGTCAAAATTTTTTATTCCTTTTTTTTATGTAATTGTTATTTTTTAAGAATTATAAATAGGTCAACGTGTAGGTTTTTAACCACTTGTAGGTTTATAAATCCCTTGTAGGTTTTTAACCATAAAGGCAGTTGATATAATTCAAGGATTGGTGATAGGTATTTTTTGGTAGTTCATTTTGCTCATAGGTTTTTACCAATATATAGGAAATTGATTTTTATCTCGTGGATTTTGCACAAATTCTGCTTTGGTAGGTAGTTGTTCTTACAGATTTTTTTATTCGATCTTTTAATGAAGTCAATTTTGCTTCAGTATTCTTACTAGTTCCAATTATTCGAAATTTCTCTGATAGGGAAGTTAGCCCATAAAGATTAGCAGATTTACTGAGAGACCAGAGACGGTCCAGCATAAAATTCTATGAAAGCGAACTAAATAAGTACAGATATTGAGTTTCAGTGTATTACTTTAAATCTTAATCCGGAAACTGTTGTGTCACATTATAGAGCACCGAATTGTATACAATTGACGTTATAGAGCACCAAATTGTATAAAAGTAACATTATAGAGCACCATATTGTATAAAAGTAACATTATAGAGCACCGAATTGCATACAAGTGACATTATAGAGCACCAAATNAAGTGACATTATAGAGCACCGAATTGTATAAAGTGACATTATAGAGCACCGAATTGTATAAAGTGACATTATAGAGCACCGAATTGTATAAAGTGACATTATAGAGCACCGAATTGTATAAAGTGACATTATAGAGCACCGAATTGTATAAAGTGACATTATAGAGCACCGAATTGTATAAAGTGACATTATAGAGCACCGAATTGTATAAATGTGACATTATAGAGCACCAAATTGTATAAAAGTGACATAATAGAGCACCAAATTGTATAAAAGTGATATTATAGAGTACCGAATTGCATACAAGTATACCTGCTCATCCTTTGCTTGGAGTCTAGCAAAATGCTTCATAACTTCTATGTTGAGGAGCTGTTGGTTCAGTTTCGGCGCCAGATGAAGAATTGACTGCAACAGAATAATTATATATAAATTTATAAGTGCAAGAATGTCCTACACAGACCTATCATTCTTGCAAGAAATTTGACATGAAGTCATTTTCTGATTAATGACATCAGAAACAAATGTAAAATACTTTGGAACTTCACACTAAAATATACTAATCAAATGCTTAGAAAATTTATTTTTCAATATTAACAATAACAATTGACAAATAATAATAACAATAATAATAATATTAACAAATTTCAATATTAACAATTTTTCAATATTAATATTTTTCAATATTAACTTATCTACAGACACTTATAAGAGTCTTTCATCATTAAAGAGGTTCGTCTCGAAAAGCCTCCGCCGTTATCTGCCTTTTGTGTAGATTTTATGACGTTTTGTATTGCCATTTTATTTCAACATACAACTAGTGGGTTAAAAAGGTGTTGCCCGGACTCGATAATCAAGGCAATTTTAGGATCCCAATACCGTCAATATTTGTAATAATAAAGCTTATATATTCTAATTAAATAAAGACACTTTCAAATCCATATTCTTCATACAACATTTAACCCACATTTTACTCTCATTTCGTAATATCGAAAATCTATTTTGTTTCTTAATAAAATTATACCGACCAAATGCAAATAAAATTTATATTTTTGATCAGATCCTTTCCTTCAATCCTTACTATTCTCCCACTCAGAATGAAATTTCCGGTCCAAGTAATAGCCAGAAAAAATATAACTCAGTACTCACTGCAGTGAGTGGCAGAGAGCGCATTTTCTCGTCGACGAAAACTTGAGGTCACGGACAGACAGACGGACGGACAGACAGACAGACGGACATGGCGAGCACAATAGTGCATTTTTTCCATAAATGAGAAAATGCGCTAACAATAACAATCCAGGATAAGTCTGTATCCCCAATGGCCGGGTGCCTGGCTCCAAACACGCACACAAACTTAGTATGTTGTATGCATATAAGATGACAAACTTTGTAACTTTATACGTATATAAGATGATATATATTCAATTTCATATAATGAATAACATAAGATATCTACTTGAAAGACTGGTTGAAGTTTTACCTTGATGGTACGTTCCCTTATTGAAGGGTTAGCATCAATATTCAATTTTATATAATGGATAACATAAGATATCTACTTGAAAAACTGGTTGAAGTTTTACCTTGATGGTATGTTCCCTTATGGAAGGGTTAGCATCAATATTCAATTTTAAATAATGGATGACATAAGACAGCTATACTTGAAAGACTGGTTGAAGTTTTACCTTGATGGTATGTTCCCTTATGGAAGGGTTAGCATCAAGGAAACCAGTGCAGAGCTGAGGGAAGACCTTGTCGTTGATGGTGGAGGCGTCCATGTGGGGCGCCAGCGTCTCCATCTGCTGCAGGAGCTGCAGTCTCGTGGCGCGGTCAGGGCTGGCGAAGAGCTGTACCACCGTCGGTAGTACCTGCGACTGGTACTCGGGCTCACTGCACAGCTCGCTCATCTGCACTACCATAACACCACCGTAACACTACAATAACTCTACCATAACGCCACTATAACGCCGCCATAACGCTACCGCAACACTACCATAACACTACTATAGCAACAGTCACTGCGGTTCAATGCTATCTTGAGGGGCAAGAGAGGGAATTATTCAGCTGCAAGTGAACTCTAAAAAGATTTTTTTCATAATTCAGCAAAATATGAGATTGAATAATTACAAAATAAACGTATGATAACAATTTGGTAATATTGAGAGAATTTATATATTTTATCTACTGCACATGTTAGTGAATCAAGAACATTAGCGTAATAAGTTTTTTAATAATGCATGGAGAAAACGTAAGTATGTATATGAAATATTTCGTACAAGTTCTAAGACAATAAATAACCCTAGAAGTAGTAAATGTTCATAGTAGAAATGAAATCTTCTTTGTATTGATGTATATAACCTTTAGCAGCGAAGGCAAGACCATGGAGCCGAGACTGGAGAATTGCTGTGCCGTGACTACAGCTGGCAGAATCTTGTGCTTCACGATCGGCGGAGGGATGTTGTCCAAATCTTCTCGTAGTCGAGTGAAAAATCTGCATGAAAAAATTATTGAATTTTGAAGATTCACGAATAATTTTTCGAGGAATTTGTGATCATTTTAACACAATGATGGTGCGTCACAGAAGTAGTGAGAAAATTATATTCGAGAATGTCTCATTTATACCCACAATTTGCATTATTTAAAAATACTAAATTGTGTTATAACAAAATCGAAAATCTCCACGAGTTGTATCTAAAACCTTAACTTATCGTTAATAATATCATTCAATGTACTAACAGCTGTTTCTCGGAGCTCTGTCTGATGTGGATGTTGTCGAGGAAGTCAATCGTGTGGATGAGTTTGTTGTCAAGGAAGCAGCTTGGCCCTGAGAGCTGCTCAATAACTTGACTGGCTTTAGGTCTTCTGGCCGGAGACTCGCTGAGCAATTGTTTGTAAACTCCCGTCACGGACGAAGGAAACTGCCGATGCAAGGTAGACTTATTGCGCAACGTAGGTTTTATGAGCAATAAATTGTTTAATTAAAAAATATTGCGTAAAGCAGCATCAAATTGGTACTCTTTGCCGTCAATGTTGGGGATTTAAAAACGTAAAATAGTAAATTTAAAGGATGTCAACACATACAGCCTTATCACCTGCAACCATAAGCAACATAAGAAAATATCAAACAAAATTTAGTCCACAGAAATTAATCACCATCAGTGCATATAATAGAAAACACTGAATGAAATAAGAACGGCCTGCTTGCGGAATTCATTAATCATGACAATATATTTGGTCTTGGCAAACTCCCATATTGACAGCTTCCAAGCATATAGGTAACCCTTATAGGATTGCATAGCTCAACTGTACTTAAAATCATTATGATCATACGATTGTACAGTAATGCAGTCTGACAAGAGTTAGTTAGTTTAGTTGATAACGATTTACGCAATTTAAATCGTTACTAGCGCTTCAGTTATTTGGCTATCTCGCACTGAAAGTCAAGATGAACATCACCAACAGGGTGGAAGGTGTCAGTTATCAAAGGTTTCTTGAATAAAAAAGTATTCATCACCTACAAGAGGCGGAAGGTCTCAATTGTCCAGTGTTAATATGATGATTAAATAAAGAAATACACACTTCAGAATAGCCACTAACCTTGGTTGTGTTGCGCAGGACGCCGCTCTGAACAAGTGGAGTCACATTGAACACCTCCCACATGAAGCAGCCAAGCCCCCATGAATCTGTGGACCTGTGGCGTGGACTTCATATTAGCTGCAGTGATAAAGTCGTAACTCTTGTGTATGGTAATCTATGAAGATACTAGGATTTATAATGGTTCAACTATAGGTGTAGCTGTTTGTACTATTCATAATAATTTAAACACCTATTGCTCCTAGTCACAAGTAATTAATCTATTTCGTGCTAGAATCAGAACTTCAGAAACTATTTTATTAATTTAAATGAAATTAAAGAAGCCATCAAACGTTGGCTTTTAATTTTATAGAATAAACAGGAAACTTGCCAAGGTTTCATGTCTTTCCACAGAGCGCTGTTGGCTTTCTCAGGAGCGTCATACACAGCCAAGGACACCGGGAGGCGGTTGGGAGGAAGCTCCACGGATCCTTCACCCTTGGCTGGTCGGCAGAACTCCAAGCCTCCCAGCTTCCACTCCCCACCAGGAGTGACAAAAACACTCGAGCTGTTCACGTTGCAGTGCTCCAGGTTGCCGTCATTGTTAAGAAAGCTTACCGCCCTCTAATGATGAGAAAAAATTCATTAGGACCAATTAAATGACTGAAAAAAAGAATGCCTGAATTTCTATAAATTTCTAACTAACACTGTCCAGGTTTGTTGTCATTGTTCAGATAGCTTACCGCCCTCTAATGATGAGAACAAATTCATTAGGACCAAATACCAATTAAATGACTGAATAAAAAACAGTGCCTGAATTTCTATGAATTTCCAACTAACACTGCCTCTAATGATGAGAAAAAATTCATTAAGACGAATTAAATGACTGAACACAAAAATCAATGCCTGAATTTCTAACTAACACAGTACAGTTTTGCTGCTATTGTTCAGAAAACTAACAGCGCTCTAATGATGAGGCAAACTTCGTTTATAAAAAATGAATGACTGAATGAAAAACTTAATGGCTAAAATTATTTGAATTTTTAATAAATAACAGGAACATTCACAATTATTTAATATGATAATATCCAATTTTCACTCACTAAAATTTGTTGAATGCCCCAGGCCTGTACATCGGCCTTCTGGTCTGAAACAAATCTGCTGTCCAGCAGCCAAGAGATGAGTGGTGAGACAGCAGTGGTGATGAGATATACGGCCTTATCACCTGCAACCATAAGACAAAGTGATGAGACTGCAGTGGTGATGAGATATACGGCCTTATCGCCTGCAACCATAAGACAAAGTGATGAGACTGCAGTGGTGATGAGATATACAGCCTTATCGCCTGCAACCATAAGACATACTAGTGATAAGATGGCAGTACTAGTGATGAGCTACATCAAGCGGATCTTGTTAAGAATAAGCACCCCAGTATGACCTTGTTAATAAAACGCATCAAAGTATAAATCTTTGGAGAATAACTTTGTTAATCCTCCCTTTCACTTTCCTATCTTCCAGAATTCATGTGGCGAGATTGCTTTTCAAAAAATTCTTTTGAAGCTTTATGTGATCATCTTGCAGCTTCATACTTTGACTCAGATGTTTAACTTATCATTTGGGATTTAATGTTCTATAATGTATTTTTTATATTGAATTGTAATTCTTAAAAAATGTTTAAATAGACCTAATTTGTTTTTATTATACATTAAATTAACCTTGTTAAGAATACACACCCCAGTAATGTCTGGGGTGCTTATTCTTAAAAGGATCTAAACAAGCCACACTAGGAAATTTTAAATCCCAAAACTAACTTATAAAAAGCCTGCTAGGAATACATTATAAATATCATTACTTAAAAATTACATGCTAGAAGTAAATCGTAAATAACAAAACTCACTTTCTAAACTATCAACATAATGAAGAATACAAGGATGTCGGAGACTCTTGAGCCGCTGCACAGCAGATCTTGCCAGCTCGAGTTCCGTGTTGTTGTGCACTGAGCCGTGGCAGACAAATGCGCTGAATGCTGTGCCGCAACCCTGTTCATACAAGACAGATTCAGCAATGGTGGAACAGATGCATTCTATGTAATTTATGTTGTGTCAATTTAGAAAAATTTTCAAACGTCTTCAAAAGTTTCACGAACATCTATAAAGTCTTTGAAAGCTTAGCTCATGTATTTTTATCTTTGTTAATGTTTTTCAAGCTTTGCAATTGCTATTGAAGCTTTGTTTATGCCTTTTTAGGCACTCTTAACATGCTTTCAAACTTTTTAACATTTTTCATAGCTTTGCTACCTTCTTCAATAGCTTTGTAAATGTCTTTTAAAACTTTGCTATCATTCTCAAAAGCTCTGCTAACATTTTCAATAACTTGAAAAGCTTTGCAAATGCCTTCAAAGGCTTTATTTACATAATCCAAATCTTTGCTAATATATTTTGAATAATAGCTAATGCATTTTGATTTGCTGCTAATACCTTTAAAAATTCGCCTAGTGACTTTCAAAGCTATGTTAATGTCTTTTAGATCATTGTTAATGCCTAAAACAGGCTCAAAAAAAAATGATGCTACTGTATTTTAAAAACTTTATTATCATCTTTTAAATCATTGCCATTGCCATTCAAAGCTTTGTTAACATAATGTAGAGCTTGTTAACGTCTTTTAAAGCTGTGTCAACATCATTTGGAGCTCTGCAAACATCCTTTAGGGCTATATATATTTTCTTCACTGATAACTATGTTTTTAGGGTTTTGCTAAAACGCTTTTCTAAGGCTGTAATAAAATTTTCAGGGCACTGTTACATATTTTAGGGCCTTCTTAACATCTTTTTTGGCTTTGCTAGTGTCCTTTAGGGGTTTGATGCTTTTGAAATGAATATCATGTTATGATGCTTTGAACATAAAAATAAGGCATAAGCAAAGCATAATAAATACTAGTACAATTTGTATAGCTGCCTTTCATCAAAAGAAATTTTACAAGATTCGTAACCCGCCACACTTCCAATCACCATTACAATACTCAAAGTGCTTTAAATCATGCTGTATTGAAAATTGTATATAGTACACAATTTTTTATTCTTACTAACTGCTGCTACATAAAGTAATAAAGTAAAATACAAATCTAACCTCCAAATTAATCAGCAGTAAAGGCACTCACCTTCTTTTTTGCATGGTGCAATGTAAAAATGCTTCTGCCTTCACCTGGACACACAGCATCTCCAATATCATACTGGAATGATGCAGAAGCACTTCGACTGAACAGGGACCACATTTTTAACGTCAACACAGGGTTAACTATTAATATTTAGATGTCAAATAACTGTCACAACATTAATCTTATGGTTTTACTACCAACTTCATAGCACACCATAACAATGGCAACACTAACAGCCTCAGGCAATAATTTGCTGCAAGTTGCACCTCTAAAATACTACACTAAAATTCACAGTAAAACTCCATTGTTCTGGGATAAAATTTGGAGAAGAATTTTCATAACCTATATAAAGAAGATAATGATTCAAGGAATAAAGCTTGTCAAAGTCACCAAGACATGAAAGCTTAGAAGACTCTGGTTTGGGAGAAGTAAGAAAAAATTAGATAACCATTTTTGCACCCCTAATTTAAAAACTCATTGTTAGATAACCAATATGCCAACAAAAAAATAATTGAGGATGAATTTTGCTTTCAAAGCATCTAACTTAGACTAACTATGAATACAAGAGATTAAAGTTTGGTTTGGTTGTATCTTCAAAATTTCTCAAAAATTCATAATTTCACTAAACAAAGATAAAATAAATGAAATATTATCCTCATGAAAAGTTTGGCTTTACCAATCTTGATCCCCAGGCACATAGGATTAAAACTTTTATTAAAATAGGGTAAACGCGGTATATTCCGACATCGTGGGTAATTCCATCACCTCTCTAGTTTTTCCTTTATATTAAGCTTTGTTTTAGTTCCATGCATTAGTTGATGGTTGAAATGGTGACGTCATACATTTGCGCGTCAAACTACTGCCAAAACACTAGGTCTTGGCCATCTAGCAGGAAAATATTGAGATCCAATGAGAGACAATGCACGCTACCCAGTGAGATCATCGAAAAATGTGTCAAACTTGACCTTGCTCTACCAAATAGTGAATAACTGTTTGTATAGGAAGAATATTATGGTTTGAAACTTTTAAATACGTCTGTGAATATATTAGGAATCCTTTAAGTATACTTGTATTTGCTGATTTCAAGTGGTAAATAAATTAATAGATGATTAAGTTGAGAAATGGATTTAGACACATGAAAACTAATTCCGTCACAACTTGAATTGGACACACACAGATCGTTCCAAGCTGTGTACAAAAATTAAAAATTGCTTAATTAAAAGCTTAATAGTTGTTAATTAAAAGCATAATTAAGTAGTGTTCAATATTCATTAGTGTTCTAATTCAAAGCCGTGTTGTATTCCAATACAGCTCACACAGCAAACAAAATTCGAACATGTGGATGACGGCATTACGTATCAGTAGAATTTGAAGCGCGGACGGAATACGCCTCACCACGTGCCAAATATAGCCACACAGTGACGGAATATAGGGATTTGGTAGGTTTGCATTCTAAAGGCTTTTAAATAAATATGGCAACAGTTTGTGACGTTTTGTCGTTGCTGACGCGTAGTGCGGTGTTTTGAGAGTCACATAAAGCAAACGGAACTTGAGTAACGCATACGGTTATTTTTTTATAGTTTTTCATTTCTTTATGTGTCCTTAATGTGACGGTATATACCACGTTTACCCTATATTAATATTATTATTAATCCAAATATTAATAATTATGATACCGTGATACGGTAATACTATTTGCAAAAATCTCACTGCTCTAAAGTGAGTCTAAATTCCACAGAATAGTTAGTTAGTTTAGTGGCCAAATGTTTACTAGCGCTTCAGCTATTTAGCTACTCCTTAGAATAAAGATGGTACTATAATATAGGGTGACTTGGACCATTTTGACATTTAAAAAAAAGTTAAGACCTAGGTACTCAAAAGGTTCTTGCTTTAGAAAAATTCTGTTGATGGCTCTTCAAGACAGGTTCAAGTACCTACTAGGCTACCATAAGATAGTAACCTACAGGCTACAGCTACAAATGCAATAAAGAATGTTCAATACATTTACTATATGACTATTTATTTCACAAAAAATGACAAAAAAATTTCACATTTTTCAACTATTTGACAGAATGACCCCTAATTTCGATACATTACACTACAAGCCTTCCAGTTTCATGTATTAAAGCCAACCTAAGGCAATTGTGATAGTTAAGAAATGGAGGCAACCGGAAAAGCCCCCCATTTCCCGACCTTGATTTTTTTGGTGGTCGCGGGTTGTAGGTGAAAAAGAAGTTGCACGTTGACCGCTTGTAACACCTGGACTCAGCAATAGTTATTTAGTTGAAGTCTTCAGCGTGTTTCTCTCAATTTCCTTTTCTTCTTTGCTGGCATGAGCTCTCCTTGTTATCAACAATTCTCTTGTTTAGGGCAAATCACAGTTTAATCCAGTGCATTTTACCAGCTACATAGTAGATAATCAACCGGTTTGCATGAGGTATGTGGTGGTTGCTCTCATTATGTGGTGCTGAACTCTTCTGGGATAGTTTCCTCCACCAAGGAGCACATGCACAGATGTGAGAGGGACTCCCAGGGCATGCACACTTGATATCATCACCTGTCTCATGATCATATAGTGTACATGAAAGGAGGAAGTGTTCAATTGACTCTTCAACCCCACAGTGCAGGCACATGGGAGTGTCAGCCATGCCAAATCGATGAAGATAAGAACGAAACCCAACGTGGCCAAGACGAAGGCGGGTTAAAACCACTGCTGCACGACGAGAACGGCAAGCAACCCATGGGACAGGAGACATCCCGGACCGAATGGAAGCTAGATGGTGGCCCCTTCCATCAGTAGCCACTGTAGTAACCCAATTCAGTTCCCAAAAACGAAGAAAGTGTGACCGAAGACCAGCAAGAGCATCTGAGCAAGGTAGAGGAAACAAGGCAGAGTGGTCAAGGCGATGTCCCAGTTTGGCAACTGCATCAGCACGCTCATTACCAATAATACCAATGGGAGCCTTGACCCACTGTAGATGCACGATCTTTGAGTCGTTTAGCCGTATGAGTAGCTCACATATGCCATAGACCAGATCAGAGCAAGTATTGGTGGGATATAGCAAAAGTTGCAAAGCTACAAGAGAGTCAGAACATATTACCCATTGAAGGAAGGAGTCCGCTTCAATCAGTCGCAAGGCCTGCAAAATTGCAATTAGTTTAGCAGAAAGACACTGTGATGTGGATTCAACCGCCATGCAACTGCTTGCCTCACAGATGGAACATAAAGACCACAAGCAACAGACGGACCATCAATCAGACGCGAGCCATCACAATAAACTGCCCTGTGACTAGGGTATTTCTCATCCAGATGAGCTGCAAAAAGAGAAGGAGTGGCAACCTCAGAACCCGATTGGAAGTCAAGACAAATTAGAGAAGACAAACTACACCAAGGAGGAATCAGATCAAACACAGGAGTGGGATGCCTACGACAAGGAGGAAGATCCAGCTCATTCAATATCTGTGGGCCATACTGTAGAGCTGAGGGTGTATCACTAAGAGCAATTTCAGAGGTTCTATCTCCAATTGGATGATATTTTAGGCGTACATACATGCTGGCAACCAGATAGCAGCGTCTCAAACTTAATGGAGGAATTTGAGCTTCTACCTGGAGAGACACTAGCACTACGGGTGTTGTCCGTCGAGCTCCAAGGACAAGACGAAGACAGGCATTCTGCAAGACTTCCAGCTTTTTCAACTGGGCAGATGAAGCTGTTCCATACAGAACACTACCATAGTCTATCTTGGCTCTAATGTAGGCACAGTAGAATAGGCGCAAGAACCGGGAACTTGCACCCCAGTTTGGAGAAGCCATATGTTTTAGCAAATCCATACGTCTCATCACATCTACACGCAGAGAAGTGAGGTGAGGGACCCAATTGAGCCGCAGGGCATCAAGCATCACTCCAAGCAGCTTGTGTTGATGCCTGTATGTGATAGGTTGATGATTATATCTCAGTACTGGAACATTCACTCGTTTAGCCCTAAAATACTGGAAAACTGTTTTTTGGGTATTCACAACTCAGCCCCATGTTGTGCAGTATGAATGAAACTCATTCAAGTATCTCTGCATGAGAGATTTTGCGTCATGCATGGTTGGGCCACGGCAACAGATGGTGATATCGTCTGCATAAAGCAACACCTCTATGCCGGCAAGCTGCGGAGTATCCATTAGCATAAGATTATAGAGGAGGGGACTCAGCACAGCACCTTGAGGCACCTCTGCCAGCATGGGAAGTGCCTCTGACAGCACCCCATTCACTCTAACACGGGCAGTTCGGGAATTCAGGTAAGCATGAAGCCATCGTGACAGGGCTCCACCTATTCCAGCTCGTGCCAGCTTATAGAGAAGTCCATCAATCCATACTTTGTCAAACACCCCCTACAGATCTATATAAACAACCAAACACACTTCAGATGCTGCTTGTGCAGTACGTATCTGACTCTCTAGTCTAATGAGAACGTCCATAGTGCTCTTCTGTCGACGAAATCCACATTGACTTGATGACAGGAGTTTCTTGCGATCCACTATGTACTCAAGACGTGCAGCAACAAGTCGTTCTAGCAGCTTTCCAAGACATGAGAGTAGGGTTATTGGTCGGTAGGATGAAGGATGGCTGGGATCTTTGCCAGGCTTCAAAATGGGGAGAACAACTCCCTCTTTCCAGGATGAAGGCAGCATACCAAGTTGAAAGCTTTGATTGAACAGAGTCAAAAGAGATTCATGGTGCTCACGTTCTAGTGCTTTCAGGAAGCCATTATGGATGCTATCTCCACCAGGTGAGGTCATCCGCATGCATCTCACAGCTCTTTTCAGCTCATCCTTTGTGAATGGACAGTCACATTCCCCACACTCAGCCCAGCTACCGATAATTAGATTGTGCAAGTTTGCTGGAGCTCGAATCTGACCACTTTGCCCACAATCCTGGAAGGTCTGACAAAACAAATTGGCCTTGGCAAGAGTGGTGTGAAGTAGATTTCCATCATCCGCTAAAGGGTAGGCAGGCATTACACAACGGGATCGCAGCAATCATACCTTTCTCCATGCCACCCCAATGGAAGTGGTGTATGTGATTTTAGAGAGAAATTCCTGCTTGTAAGAGCGTTTACGCTTAAGAACACAATTTCGAGCTATTGCTTGGCAACGCTTGTACTCAATGAGGTTAGCCTGTGTTGGATGTTTTTCCAAGGCTCTACGAGCTTGGTGCCTATTTCTCACTGCCTCTCCACAGGCTTCATCCCACCAAGGAGAGGTTAGGCGCTCTGAACGCTTCCCAGTCGACTGGGGGATGCAGGCAAATGCTGTGCAGATGATGCAGGAGGTAGTAACATCTGCTACAAATTCTTCTACTGATACTGAGTGTACCAGAGAAGAGGGAGCAACACTTCTAGAAAGCGTTCTCAAATTCTCATCTGTAATCTTCCATCGAGGAACTGGCATTGATGAAAGAAGATGAAGAGGTATAACTGAGGATGCAGAAATAGGGTAATGATCACTTTCAACATCTCTGAGATGGTCTAAATGAAAGTATGGAGAAACATCAGATGAAATAAGAAATAAATCCAAGCAGCTACCCCTTCCTGTTTGCCTGTCAATGTAAGTATGGAAATCTATTCCATTGAGTAGAGTCAAGTTTGTTGTCAAGAGTAGTTGTTCAAGGGACTGTCCAGTAAAATTTGGTCTGGGCAAGTAGAGGAAAGTAATGGACAATGAGCATTGAAATCACCTGTTAGAATAAATGGGGGAGTAAGCTGATTTGTATAAAGGGTGAATTCTTGAAGAGTTACTGCAGCATTTGGGTTATAATGATTGAGTATTGAGAAGTAGGTGCCTGAAGCCAACTGCAACTTCACAGCCTGCAGCTCCAATACTCCACCAGCAAAGTGATTCAGGTGCACTTCCTGAAAACATACTGACTGACGGACTAAAATACATAAACCACCCCCTCCCTGTGCAGTCCTATTGGCCCACATACAATGATAGCCACATAAGGTGGGAAGATAAGCATCTTTCACCCAGGTCTCTGTGAGACACATAATGCTTGGCTTCAAGCTGTCCAATAATAATTTAACTTCTACAAGACGTGCATAAAGACTGTTACAGTTCAGCGACACCACAGACAAAGACATCAAATCCATATTTACATTAGCTATTTCTGGTTTCTCTGGCAGGTATTTGGACGTCCAGGTTTCTTAGCAGTATCAGCTACAGAGGCCAATGTTGTCTTCTCCTTATAGCCTTTCCTTATAGGACCCAAAACAGGGCTAGGAGTAGGAGGTGATGCTACAGACAACAGATTGATTTTACTCCTGCGGCCATGGCACTTACCAGGAGAGACTGACACCCAGTCCTTGCTACCCGCTCCATCCTCACCAGACATATCCGAATCAGAGACCAACTTAAAGTTGTCAACACCTAGACATGAACCGAGATCCTCATTGCCAGAACAAACACCTGCATCAGGATTAGGCGATGTCACCGTCACACCTAGTGCTGATTCTACATTATCCACAACAACTACAGATGATTTACCAGGAACTATACAATTCAAAGAAGAAGCTGGTAAGGTCAACCCAAAGTGCTTTTGGACTGCAGAGCTTATCAGTGAACGAGATTTGGCAGGAGATTCCTTATGCAAGGGAAGAGCAAATAGATCTGTCAGACAATCAACTAGACCAGAGAAAAACTCAACCGGAGCAGCAAGAAACCCTTGATTTGCCATTACACAGGGAATGGAAGCATGATTAGAGCTAACATTACGATCATCAACAGGAAGTCCACATGAGACCACATCACTAAACAACGGAGGAGCATGAGAAAATCCCTGGACTGGGCTATTCAAACAATGATGGACATCAGCGGACACTCTCATGCTATGCACTCCTGAATCATGGCCCCTTTCATTAAACTTCAGCAAATTATTTTTAGCCATCGGATTTTCACTCCTATTCACAGTAGTGCTACTCAGAGTACTCACCCCACAATTTCTTGGTCTGGCTCTATCTGCATGCCCTGGGCCCTGGGGCCCTCACACAATCTGCCCAATCGGCCTTATGTGGACCACCACAATTTGCACATTTTGGATTCTTGCTGTTACAGTCCTTGTAATGGTGATTTTCTGAGCAAACCAGGCATCTTCTTTTGCTAGTGCAGCCATCAGCAGAGTGTCCATAGCGTTGGCAATTGTAGCACTGCAGCGGTGGAAAAGAGTAAGCTCGTATAGAGTACCGTAGGAGATGTAACCAATTTTCATCTTTGAAGGAAGCTCCCTGCCTTCAAAAGTGACTCTAATTGAAGTAGAAGGAACGCACTTGCCATCAACACTTCTGGTCAGTCTTTCCATTTGTACAAACCTACTCAAACCAGAGACTTGCACTCTCTTCTGCATTGCCCTGATGTCTGCTTCAACATCTACAGGTGATATCACCCCATAGGAAAATCTTGCCTGGTTGGGTTCTGCGCAGGAAACTTTCCAAGGACCTAGTTGTGTCAGCTGAAGCAGGCTATCTATGGTCTCTCCATTACATTGGGCTAGTTGAATAGCTACCAAGCCTTTCCGCCGATTCACACAGACATCATCTACTTGCAGGGATGAGAAAGGTGGAGATTCCAGCGCTGAGCAAAGCAGTTCAGGTGATGTTAGCATTTTCTTTGAGGCTTCATCAGCAGGGCGGATAAGTATTACATGTGCATTGCCACTGGCTTGCACGTCAATAGCAGAGAAATGTTGGGTCACACCAGACTCACCACATTCCCCAGTCAATGAAGACTCAGAGTCAGGGAGCTGGTTTTGCCTCTGCCTCTGATTTACTAGTGTAGACTCAGCATTTGGGCGTTTTCTCACATCAGCTTTCTTTGAAATCATTGAGGAGCTCTCATCAGTAGATCCTTTTCTCTTCCGGGCGGTGTTGATGGAGGACAATCTACAGACATCATTTTTCTCAGAAGGAGGATTAGTGAAATCACTTCCACAAAATTTCTCAAGTTGGGAGTTGGTTAACACATGCGCATGACTTTGAGTAGTGTTTTCAGGAATGGCGCCAGGATTGATGAGATCGGCCGATTCTGCACATTGAACTGGTGCAGCCATGACACACGCACTTGTTAAAGTAAACCGCTTGATTTTTTTATAGTTGGTTTTGGAGGCTTCCAGTGCTTGTGCACTGCCCAGCCTGGTCTCTGTCACTCATTTGATGAAAGACTATGCACCGTGCAAAGGGGCTCAATGCCCCAAGTACCTTATATGCAGCATGCAGTGCACCCAACATCCAGACATTTGGTCACCCAAGCTTGATGCTTTCCTCCCGAGGGCTTTGTTTTTTTTTTCTTTTCAAATTTGCGGGAGCCTCTGGAGACTAGTCCAATGCGGCCCCACGACCGAGTTTTGAGTTATAGTTGTTAATTACTTTAATTAATCACTTAAATTACTTTAATTAATCACTTTATAAGTAATAATATCACTCGTTTGCTTGAATCGCAAATTCACTAAAAACTTAATAGCAAAGAAAACTCCACAAAAATTCATTGAATCGCAAATTCACTAAAAACTTAATAGCAAAGAAAACTCCACAAAAATTCATAGTATCTTTAAAGAAAACGTTTCGATTAGAAAACTTGAAAAACTGTTGAAACTCTATATAAAAATAAAGTCCGATTTATTATTTCTAAAATTCATAATACAGGAATTTTTCCATCAGTGAAGGACATACATTAATAAGTTTTTAAATATCATGACAAAATATCACGAATTGTGAGTTAAAACGTTAATAGGACTGGACAAGTAAATTTTTTCTTAATTTACCTCACGTGAAAAGTTTTGTTCTCAATACTAAGGGGGATATGCGATTCCATATCTTACTTCGCGGTAACATGGATAAAAAAATAAGTTCATTGTTAGTACATTCATTACTGATACAGAAACGTTCATGGTGCTCATCGGTACAGACTACTGTGTACTTACTCATTAAAGTTATCTCTGTTTAAGGATGAGTACATATTGTGTGTACTTAACCGTTCTTGGAGAAATATAAACATACATCTTTGGTACTAATCATAACCGCAATCATATATGTCAACTCAATGCTCTGGTTGCTAGAGGCAAATGTCTACTGAGGATAGTGTTGCATCTTCCAACGCACAAACATGTTTTAATTTTGAAATAAACGCGTTTATATATTGCAGAAATACAATTAATCTTATGTTTCGCAAAAACGGCCACCGATCATCAGAGTTCTCCGAAACGTGTCAAGACATTGTATCAGTCGGAGGTGCAGCGCTGGCTTGTGCTTGTACACGGGGATAGTGCAGACGGCTAGTAAATCTGGCAAGTGTCGGTCGCTTGGTGACTATCCGGCAAGTAAGCCTGTACACACGAGGAGAGTAGAAGGTGCCGCTATCTTCTCGTTCGCGCCCGCCAGTGCGTCGTTAGAAGTCATCGAGTGAGGTCTGCGAAGATAGATAGTGGGATCACCTTCAACAACTCGAGTCTGTACATCGTTTTTATACTCTTTATTCTAACCTTTAAAAATGCAACGTCGGGAAAAACTAAACCCTGACATAAGGCCTTCTTCCAGTTTCAAAATACTCGTTTCTCTCTTCATTTTGTTGGAGTAACCATCATGGCAAACATTCCACTTTAATTCATATTTTTGGGATATTTCAAAAAATAATTGAATATCGCCTGGAATCCATTTTGTTGGATTCCTCTTAGAAACATTATCGTTCAAACAAGCCATGATTCACTTGACCCAAGATACTTATTAAGGTGCCTGCGTTTTTATCCGACTGGTGTCATAAATAAACAGAGTTTTCCGTTGAGCGAAGCGTTCGCTAACCGAGGTTCTACTATTGCATACTCGCGTATTTATACTGGAACTGACGAGTCTTTTGTGAATGAATGCACATTGATATCTCTTTCTAATATATTGTGCTGCAGCTCCTTTCTAAAATGCCATATTGCTAGTAGGTCTATGGCAGTGGTCCTTACCTTCAGGATCCCCCGGTTAACAAGTACCCAGAGTTCATTAAGAGACACACATCCAAGGCCATGCTGGAAGCACCACCTACCTACGGCAACCAAGTGCCGTTCACCAGCGACACCGATAAATGAACTAAGCTTTCCGAACCCACTGCTCGATCTTCTCATCTCGATGCCGCCATCATTGCGCATACAGTGGCGCATACCACTGCGCTACAGTGGTGCCCACACTATGTGCGTGACTTCCGATAATTAACTTCCAATATGTAGATGGAGTCATGTTTAGCACTTACGTTACATTTTATTTTCATCGAAGTTGAAGGAGCTCTGGAAGACGGTCCAAGGTAATGAAGGTATGGCTCCACGACAGGATGGTGAAATTCGCGTAACTGTGAAACGTGGTAAAGGGAGTGAAAAATCCCTGCCCACTGGGCCACTGACCTGTGGCTGTCAATGAGGTGTCACAAAAAAGTCTGTAAACCACTGATCTAGTACACCATTTTAAAGGGAATAGAATAGAAGTGTTGGCACTGAAAAAATAGGCTCATTGCCTGTTGCCGATTCTTGAATTTTTTGTGACTTGATTCAATAACTAATACTTTTTCTAAATGATGGGAGCGAAAAATTTTTGGATTCAAGTTAGTTAGTTTAGTGGCCAAATTTTTACTAGCGTTTCAGCAATTTAGCTATCTCGCACCGAAAGTCAAGATAAACATCACCAAGGAGGTGAAAGGACTCAGTTATCGAAAGATTCTCAAATCAAAAATTGTGTTCATCACCCACAAAGGGGGCAAAAGGTCTCAATTGTCCAGCCCGCTGAAACTGGCTCGAAAGAAGCAGCGTTAGCATCTCAAAGAGACGAAGTGATAAGTAGGGACAGGTAACTAGCAACAGAAACGAAGACACTCGAACAAGAGCTCGCTTACGCGGGACGCTGGTCGCCCGCACGAATGAGACAGAGAAGGGAAATGTAAGGAATCCTACCTACTTAATAACTTAATGTAAGGGATCCTACCTACATAATAACTTAATGTAAGGAATCCTACCTACATGATAACTTAATGTAAGGAATCCTACCTACATAATAACTTAACCCCACAACAGAGACCTGCAGTCAGACTCAGCGAGTTCAGCGGTGGGGCGCTCAGGAACAATCCCCCTAGGAGCGCGAAATTCCATAGGGCTTCTGCCGAGCACAGACACGCGTCAGAAACTTCTAGAACAAAAAAAAAAAAAAACAATCACAGAATTAAATGTTAGTAAGTAAACGAGGATGATGGATTACATATTGAAAAAAGCCTGTAACTGTCATGCAAGAGGATAGCTTCTCGATACTCCAACAGCACAGGGAGAGGTTGGGTTTTCAGGAATATTTACCAATGAAATGCATTGTTCGGATAAGAATTGTGTACTTTGCATGACAAATTACGAAGACAAAACATCGCAACTATAATGGCTGGTTTGGGGCGAATAAAGCACGCTTTTAAAGGGTTAGAAAGCAAAGTTAACTCTAAAACACATTCATTTATAATGTTCATAGTATATAAGTACATCCGCTACTTCCACAATAATAAGGAATTGCCATGAGCTTATAAAATTAAGACATTTAATACAAGAAAACTTGAATAAATTGCCAATATAAATTTCACGATGATTTTATGCAGTCATACTACCTATGCCTATGGACGGATTGAATGCCTTTCCCGCCTTATAGGCTCAACAGAAATATCAAGCGTGTATTTGTAAATATTACTATAGTTTTTTGGATTAGAATATAAACATTTTAAACATAATAAATAGTTCGATAAATGCTTGTATTAACTATTGCTTCAGGACTGAAGGAATTTTTTTTTTAAATGATCAGTCTTCATTTCCCAGTATCTCATGTATATGATGAACATCAAAATACACATTTGCACAAAAACAAAACAACATGGCATTTTGAAAAGCCCAAAAGATCTGATCATCGGTGCTGCGTCCTGTACTTATTGCAGAGATGTCGATGTGAGATGGAGCGCGAACAGAGAAACAGGAAATATGCGCGGTACTTTCGACACACAAGTGTAATCCTAGAAGGTGTATTCAATAATAAAAATTTAAAATCAAAGCATTATTCATTAATAAAAGCAATTTGAAACTCATAAAGTTTATGACTTGTTTCACAAGTAATCTAGAATCTCTATCATCGTTTCATTTTCTCGTTCAATTGAGAGAAAATGACAATCCGATTTAATGCACTTAATTGTGGAAACAAAATGACTTTCGATAAACCTAGAGGGAAAGTCGAAAAAGCTGGCAATATCTGGCCCATAGATACAGCAAACCTGAGGCGCAGCGGGCAAGTCAGTATTCGGCATTAAGTTAGGTTCAGAAACTCGTAATCAACACAACAGAATCATCATTCTATAAACCGCGTGCGTATGACGATCGCGGCTTTTGCAAAGAAATTATATTTATAATCATCAGTTCAGAGCACAAACCTTAATCAAATATTTCTTCAGGATCAGATCTATAGCAACGATACACAATGGAACAATTTCATGTGTAAAATATGCAGTGCACAAAATCCATAAAATTGCTTACATGAGAAGAATAAAATCATTTGTCAAGCGAGCCGAAGTGCAGTAATGGCAGAAAGTTGAATTGAGCTACGAAACAAGCGCTGTCGCACCATAACAATAATTCATAGCAAATATTTCATAAGCAGCACAATGAGCACAATGTTCACTAGCAAGCCAGTTATGAAGCTATTTTGCACAGATTGAATCAAAATAAACATATGAAGCACATCTTCAAGATCGCAATACTGCGAATATTAATAAAAAATTATTCATTGCCCACAAGCCGCGTCAGCATCTCAGGTGAAGAAGGCACAGGCGAACAGCCATAGTCACTCGTACAAGAGATCAATTGCAGGAGACGGCGGCTGTCCGCACGAGACAGCGAAGAGAAGTGCAAAAATCCTGCCTACGCGACAGCTTGACCTCACAAAAATGACCAGGATGCACACGCTGCCTGCAATATAGTGGTCACGCAGCTAAAATTCTCATGGCAGCGCGGAATGATATTCGCGGTCGCATGAGAAGCTCACAGGATTTGATCATCTGATAATACGCCCGAGAAAAACTTGTGCATAAAACAGTGCTAATTCGTGACCCAAAGCGAGCATGTTATAGTTAGTATATAAAGATGATTATAGCTAGAAACACATAAAATATATTGCGTGCGTAAACTTGACAGCTAAAAAATAAAGTTTGGTAATTGAAGAACCAAACGAGCACACCACGCAGGCTATGAATATACATACCAACACCCATGCTTAGAAAGCAGCACGCAACACGAAGAACTAAAATTGTGAGGAAGTCCTGATTTCCCAATATGAACTCAAGATATATATGAGGAATTAGTAACCATCAACATATTTCAATTAGTCATATAAGTAAGTTCAAAATGAAACTTTGCGGTAAAGCTGATTCGTCGATACGAAAGGTGAGCTCATAACAGCACTTAACCGTGTAAGTTACCAGAACAATTATAGCAATTGCAGAGACCTTACAAAATTTCACAGACCTTACAAAAACATTAGTCGCAACTAGATAGTCCGAGTTCACTTCTGATGGAATGATCGAGCATAATATCATGAGATTCTTGACGAACAATGAATTTAAAATTAATATTGCACTTCACGTTAGAAAAACAAAAACACATATCAGATTAGAACAATTAGTGTAATGTCGCATTACAGAATATAGTACGACAAATGCACTTCTACTGACAGGTTCATTTAATTGGGGGATACTGCATAGTGCCTCGTTCTACGTGAACGGCCGTCGTACGCTCAGAGCGTTCAGTGTCGCGTTTTGCGTAGCGGCTGTTTACACGCTAACATGAGAGGGTTTCAGGTGTTGAACTGATGCATTCAACAGAGTCGTTCAATTGGGGTGTTTAACAGGGGAGTTAAACAAAGGAATTCAACCGAGGTTATCAACAGGGGAGTTAAACAGAGGGGTTCAACAGAGGTGTTCAACAGAGGTGTACAAAAAGAGAGTTAAACAGAGAAGTTCAACAGGGGGGTTTGACGACTGGATGTCATGCTGGAGGAAATAGCCTGCTAGTTAACTGCCATATATAAGAGGAATTTCCTTTCCCAAGTTTTTCGTCCCAACAAATATTAATTTATATTTTTCTGTCTTAATAGCAATGACTGTTTCATGGATCTCCAAAATGAAGAAAATATTGCAAAATATATTCTCTTCTTCTGGCAACATGGGAGTGTTTACAAAGAATTCCTAGATTAATTTTAAAAATGAAAAAGATTAATATGTAGTAAAAATAAATTAGAATTGTCACATCGCCTCGTTGACAATACATTGGGCCCGACGTTCATAAATTTTATCTGGGATATTTCTCGTCAAATTTAGGCCTTACACACATGGCTAGCCGATAATAGCTAATGTTTATAATAAAAAAAATACAGCCACGTCATCAGACAATAAGTTCGTGGACAAGAAATAATTAAAACTTAAATTTATAATAGGGATAATGGAGATTCTAAAGTACAGATAAAACTCTAACCGATGTTAGAGCTTTACCACACATACCACATCCAGGCTCGGTTCAGTTGCGGCAGTGGAGGCCATGCCAGACATTTTTGGTAACACTCTTTTCATTTAACATAGGAATTTCTGAAGCGTTTCCGTCGATTACTGAAGCGTCGATGGAAGGCCATGTTGCAGGTTTAAACCTGCATGCATCTGAGCCCGCGGTTCTTGCGCAAACTACAGCAGAAAAAGTCGATACTAAACAAGCAAAGTAAGTGCCTAGATCTACAAGAGGCTAGTGGGAATTCGATAGTTTAACTCTAATTGCTCAGATGAATGGTCGGTTCGATGTAGTTATCAGGTTCTTTGTTTTTAAACTGTAGACAAATCAAACACTAAATAAAATTTGAATGAAAAAAGCGCCCTGCCATGAAATTGCCGCAAAAAAAAAAAATATATATATAATTATATATATATTTGCTGAATGACAAAAATGGAAAAATGTTCTAAATGTTCTAAAATAATATATCTTCATACCTATTTATAAATTAATTGATTTTTAAAATAAATGTGTGGAAAACATTGTTTTAATAGAGCTTGTCTTCAGTGACAAAAACACTTCAGTTTAAATGAAAACAAACCTTGTCACAATATTGCATTAGTTCACATCCACGGCGCATGATGGAAACATTTCATTGCACGCAGAAAATAATCACTGAAATAAAATTTTATATTTTTTGAGAGGACAAATTTTGTTATTGCAGTCGATGAACGTCTCACCAACTTCCGTTCCCTGTTAGCTAATGCATGAAGATTGAAGAAGGATGGATGGAAGGAGCGTCGTTGTCCTGGCCGCAGGACATCGCGAGTTATACTCAACACGGATGCTTTAACTTGCTGCCACACACTTGATGATTGAAGTAAGAGAGTGGAAATAGAGACAATTATTTCTTTACCAACCAACAAGTAACAACACACCATGACGTCAACGGCCAGAATACAAAACCTGAATAGAACGTTCCAGTCTCACAACCCCTAAGAGATCAATGTAAATCCAGAATCTTAAATAAAACGCTTCCTATAGGCAGACCGCAAATACATTTTCATAAAATTCTGTTTAAATTTTATGACAAATAAGCAGCCACTTAAGCCTATTGCAAGGCTATGCAGTTGAGCATTAAAATACATCAAACTTCTTCAAGTCATCATTCAAGCTGAAGGAATAAATATCATTGCGTAAAATGGAGGAAAGCGTGAACCATTCGCATAGGTTGCCGGTAATATTGCAGGGAAATAAATGCGTGTCGACGAGTTAAAAGAACTAGATTAGAGAAAACTGGAGGCAGTCTGAGATGAACAAACGTCAGCCTTTATTTGAATTGAATCAACTTATTTCATGAGCAAATGAGTGCATACGCTAAATAGGCGCAAAATGGAGAAGCTAACAAGAGATTTAAGACTTAAGAGCATGTTGACATGGTTCAGCAAACTCAGCATACTAACTCCAGGTGAAAAATTTACTTACTATGTAGGGGGCATGCATGCAAATTTACAATATAATATAGGGCTTTATAAGCGTTACATACTCTCTGACTTATCTAAATATACCATACATTCTTCATTACTGAGATATGACATATCATTACGCTTATTATTGTCTTCAATTGTTACAGTGATACGTACCTAGTACATAGATAAAACCATAGCAGAACCAACGATCTCTGAACATTCGAGTGGAATTCTATTATGAATATCAGTTAATTACAGGCACAATGATTCCTTGACATGTCACTCTGACTGTCGGTTTTCTACCATCACAATTTCCCCATTATTGTTTCCTATAACATCACAGTTATTGTCTTTATCACAATAGTTATCCAGCCCCGAAATTGCACCGGAGTGCAGTGTAGTGGCGACTGACGTTCCGCCTCCGACAGTAGTGCAAGAGGCAGGTTGAGCACCTGCTGTGGCGAGTGCTGTGAGCTGCTGCACTTGCTGCGTAAGCATGTCCACGTCACGGTGTAGGTTGATGTTCTTCAGCAGCGTCTCCTCCAGTAGCGCCTGTAGGCGACGGTTCATCTCCTTGTTGGCCTCCTCTTTGCTGCCGGTCGCCATCTCTGCCACGTTCCCGGCGACGCCCTCGCCCACCTCGCGCAGGCGCGACAGCACCTTGCGCACCCCCGTGGGCGTTTCCCCGGCCCCAGGACCCAGTCGCGTGGCTCGCGGTGATGGACTTGCTGCAGGATTCACATGAGGCAGTTAACATCAAAGTTATATAGTTATGGTTATATGGAATATTTCCATTTAATATAAATGTAATATTTCCATATCCATATGGTTATGTAGAAATGGTAATAACTCAGGCTTCAAATGACTCGAGTACAGGTTTACAGATACACATTTAATTCATGCAAAACGTCAGCAATGATAGAAACCTAATTCATAACGTAAACATACGTTGTTGGGGCTCACGTGCATAGTGACATATCAATGTCAGTTACGAAATTACCTGATCTAAAGAAAAGCATAGAATTAGATTCGACGTTGAATGAATGTAACAACATGTCTAACCTCGACTGCAAACACAACTGCATATAAAAAATATATGTGAACTGAATAAATATATATAAATCGTATATGAAAATACAAGAACCTCGGGCGCAGTAGTGCTGGATGATGTTGGACTTGGTGAGGAGGTCCTGAGCCATGGCGGCGGCGGACGCCTCGAGGTGCTGGATCTGCTCCTCCTTCTGCCAGTTGGCGTTCTGGAGGGCGGCGAGGCGCGCCAGCAGCTCTGAGGTGTCGCTGCTGCACTCGCTCTTGTTGCTGCTGTGGCTCGGCGACTGTACACACAATTAGGCTCATGGACTTGCTACAGCAACTATCAGGGACACAGCGTTTAATTTTTAGAGTTATACGATAACAAAGTTAATTTATAATCAGAGACTCTTTCAATGCGCCAGGTAAATTTGAAGTGTGCATACTTTAAAATTCAGAGGCATATTCAATTAGAAAATTTAAAAACTTTCAAATCCCGTGAATTACCCACAAAAAAAACTACAGTTCTAAGGATCTAGCTTCGAGTCAATGACTCACGAGTAAACAAGTTATGTTAAAAAATTTTAATTCATTAGTAGAATCAGATGCAAAATGACTGATAAAGTACTATTTTAATGAGAATAATTACCTTTTCATCAAAATAAAACTATATATTTGCTGAAAAGTAATCAAGAATTCAAGAATCGAATAAGAAATAGTTAAAGCGTTTCGTTACGTGAATATTACTAGTTTACAATTGATGTCAAAAAGCATAGTCTAATTTATGTTCTCTAGTTCAGGAAAGATAGTAGCCAGGGAAAGATGCAGGCGTGTGTGGGAGAGAGAGACCTGCGTGGCGTCGGTGGGCCGCTGGTCGCCCGACACCATCGACCAGGACGACACGCTGCTCACGTCGTCACCCGCGTCAGACACAGAGCCTGGCCACAGGGGAGACATTAGTGTTGTAGTGGTGCAGCTCTTAGTGCGACGCAACAGTCATTTACGAAGTGAGAGTAAATTATTTTGAAACATAGTATTGATAGCAGCACGATGTAATCATATTACCAATATATATATATATATTTCACGGATCCTGCAGGCTTATTTTTCTTCAAATCATGAATGCAAAGGTTGGACGAACTCCTCATCCGATATTATTACCTTTACTCATACGTGCCACGAAATAAAATCACTTTAAAAATGTTACCGTGAAGATTATATATTCAGTTAGACCTCCCACAATATTCTAGATACAAATAACAAATATTTGACTGACTTGAGAAGCCGGCAATAAGAGAAGGGTCGGCGAGGACCTGGGCGAGCTTGTCCTGGAGTTTGTCAGCGCGGCGGCGCTCGGCCGAGAGTTGCTTCTTCAGGTCCTTGAGCAGCGATGCGCCCCGACGCTCGTGGATCACGCGATCTTCACGGGCGTCGTTCACCTCAAACACAAACGACGCGTTAACTCTCCTGCTGTCACTAGCAGGCCGGGACTAATGCTAGGATTATTGCCGTTGCTTGTTTCGCTCACCTCACACACAAACAACTCGTCAACACTCCTGCTGCCGCCACTAGCAGGCGGGACAAATGCTAGGATTATTGCAGCTGCTTGTTTTGTTTACCAAAAACACCAACTACGTGTTAACACTCCTTCCGTCACTATCAGACGGGACTAATGCTAGGATTAATGCCGCTGCTTGTTTCGTTCACCTGAAACACAAACGACGTGTTAACATTTCTGCCGTCACTAGTAGGCGGGACTAATGCTAGGATTAATGTCGCTGCTTGTTTCGTTCAGTTCAGTAAACCATCAAGCCCAAGAAGCTTTAAAATGACCTACGAGCGGATCAGCAGAATTGAAGAAGGGAGACGTGAATAACAACAGATGGGAAGGTTAATTGAAGCCTAGACGAAGAAGGAAATGGTACAATAGCAGCAAAAGTGAATATGCCAATACAAGCGGTCACCCGCACTAGTGAAATAGCGGGGTTAGGAGAAAAAGTCATGCAACAGCTCGACCCTACAACTGAGACTTGCACATAATACGAGTTCAAGGCTGTGCGATACGCAATACCTCATAATCCTTGTACAAGCCACTGGAACAATGCCCTTAGGAACGCAATGTGTCATTAACCTTCTAATTACTAAGTCCCAAGCCAGACGCCTCCCTTGAGATGCGGCCATAACTATACCAATAATTCCTGGTGCAGCTATAGCAGCATAAGTTATAATAATATCGTAAAAATGTAGTCATTTTTCAGTTGCATTACCTTATTCTTTCCTTACCTTATAAATATAGTAAAGCGTAGTAAAGTATGGGCAAGCACATATCCCTAAATTAAAGAATACAATTATTGTGCTTGGCAAAGGAAAAATGAGCATTGCAATTATAAATGAAGTTGAACATATTGACAAGATGCCTCACATGGAATGTATTTTAAACTTGTAATGAAGAAGTAGGAATCGTTGAACAATTACATTAACATAAGTTATGTTCTGCCAATTATTAAAGGTCAGAAAAGTTCAACAGCAAATGCTTAAAAGTAACAGGGTTCAACAGTACCAAGAACCCAGAGCGTTACCTGCTTCTGCAGGTCGGCAATTTTATCCTCCAGCTCCTGTCTCTGGATGGAGCTGATCTCGAGCTCGGTAGTAAAGGCCTGCAAGTGAGCCAGAGAAACTTGTCATTAGAATAAAAACTCAGCGGTCACTTCGCCTTATTAGCACTCAGCTGACTACTCAGGGTCACCCTCAGCTATCATTTGCCACCAGCACTGCAATAACTTCTGATATAGGCTAGATTCGGCAGTTAAGTCTACAGGCTGAACTCTACAGACTCAAACGTGGTGTCTATGATACGGCGATATCGCCTACGGTCCTATTCATGTGAACGAAGAAACGATCCTAAAATCCTAATACCAATGCAAATGAAAAAAATAATCCTAAAATCCTAAAATAACCGATAGAAACAACAATATACTGTCGTTTAACCAATCACATAATTCGTACAGATGAATAGTCAGGTATGGTTTAACAATTAAGTGTATGACATATTCCAAGACGTACCTGCTTTTGATTAGCAGCCTGTTCTTCAAGATGTCTCGCTAAGACCAAATTCTCGGCTTGAATTTTCTCCTTCTCGACGTGCCAGAACTCCTTTAGAGACGCTATCTCGTCCTCGAACTGCGCGGCGCGTTCTTGCGCCATGCTCCTCTCGCGCTCCAGCCGCGCCGCGTCCTCCTTCAGGGCCTCCAGCTCCTTCTTCAGCTCCGAGCACTGAGCCTGCGAAATAACAATTCGGTCATTACGGAATGTTTTACCACAATACCTATCAGATGCTAAAATAATTCCAACAGGATAGGGACCCGTCAACTTACTAATTGGAACTATACTTCGGTGAAGGGAATTGCAATACGAAGCCTTTTTAGTCCGATTCATCGGAACTTGAAGAGCAAAAATGAAAGATTGAACTTTTGAATGAAGGCTAAAGCTATCATTCAATAAATGAGAGCGGCTGGTATTCCTCGCACAGCAAGATGTCAAGTACAAAAACTCTGTAAACTAAAGACGTGTTCTGTGACTGTAGTAGCACGGCTCATTAGTGATGAGACCCACTGGTTGGGATATGAACTACGCATGAGGGTTGCAATAAGTGACGAGCACTACAACCTTCAACATTTTGTTTGGGTGACACGGGCTGGTGTGCCGGCAAATTCAAACTCGGTCACAGTAAATACGGAGAGCAATAATTTAATAACTATTAATTTAGGGAAAAAAATTATCGATGGAACTAAACAAAATTTTAATTTGAACATTCAAGTAAATAAATCGCCCTTAAGAGCCATGTTTAATTATGTATACAATTTTTAAAATCAGAAATGTTCGCGAACTATTTTCTCAAGTACATGAGTAGGTACACGAAAGCGCGGCACAAATCTGAAGTCAATGCATTATGCTATCATTTATAGCTTTGGTATTCTAAGGACAAAAGCACAAGACCTTATATTGGTCGAGCAGCTCGCGGTGCTGCGCCTGCTGCTCCTTTATCTTGTGCTGCGCCTCCTGCAGCTGCCGTCGCGCCTCCTGCAGCTCAGTTCCCAGGGCCGCGACGACGCTCTGCTCGCTCCCCAAGTCCTGCACGCGGGAAGCAGCTAGGTTCGGCCGTGTAAAGTGTCGGCCACAACACACAAAAAGTTTGAATAACTGACAAAAAATTTTAAAATAACTGAAGATAAAATAATGGTATGTGTGGTTCCTAAGGCTGAATTTGCTCTGCTCGCGCGCCAACTGCTGCACGCGGGAAGTAAGTTGGCTCCGCCGTGTAAAGTGGCAACCAAAACACAAAATGTATGATTAACTGACATAAATGCAAGAATAAATGAAGATAAAAGAACGGTATGTGTGTTCCCAAGGCTGAATTTGCTCAGCTTGCCTCCAGAGCTTCTATAAGCTAGCCTGGCTTCTGAACAGCATAACTATTAGGATAAAACGTACATAAAAAAACTTAAACCTATTTGATGTATCAAGATGAGCTCAAACAAATATATGGTAATAAATTGAATGTTTATTATAATTAAATTAAGAAAAAACTCGATTGGATGTTTAATGAATAGCACAGTTGTCTACTGTGTAACTTACTGTTTTAAGTGATTCCACTTCACTTTGAAGCTGGTGTTTGGAAGCGTCGCTCTGTAACAGCTGACGCTCAGCTGTGTCCTTCAGTTCAGTCGCAAGATTAAGTTGCTCTCGTAACTCCGCTTCGGAATTCTGCTTGTCTTCTAGCTGCTTCTGTAAGTCTGGAACACGAACATTATTATAAAAAGCATTGTTTGCATCCTCAAAATATAGAACAATTCAAGCTTAGGCTCTTCGCAGAGTTTCATTAGTGAAACCAATCATCATAGATACCTACAAGTATTAAGATCAATTCATTCCTTACATTGCAAATCAACCAAGAATTCAAAAGCTAATAAATGCGCAATAAAAACCATTAAAAGTTTTAGGACGCTTGGAAAATATTTTTGTCATGAAACTTGAATGAATTAAATAAAAATTGCATGATCTCATGTCCACATTGTTACGCTTTTATTGTGCTAAGAAAATAAGACGCTTTTATTAAGCAAAGAAAATAAGATGTTTACCAAGTGTGAGCTGTTGCTCAGCCTGCAGCCTGAGGTGGGACTCGTCAAGAGCAGCACTAGCCCGCTGAGAGGCAGACTGCGCTTCTGAGACCTGATATGAACAAGATATTGTCATGTTGGTTAGAGCAGCGAGAGGTTACCTACTGAGGTGTTGTGGATTTTTTTTTATTAGAAAAAATCACTTTGAACGTGGTAAGGTATTAAGAAAATTCAACTCAAATGTGGGATCATGGAAATTATTTGAAATAAAATACAGAACGAACATGGTTCATTACATTGAAATATGACTATTTTCGGGAATAAAATAGAGAAAAGAATGAAAATTTTCATAAAATTTAGGCTTGCAATTTTCAAGGGGCCGTAAAGCTCGTCAGTATTTTAATTTTTTATGTAAAAATATGTACGAGTATTTAAATATATAGAAGATATTCCAAAATAATTAAATGCAAGTTAATCATTTAAACATAAGATAGTAAGGCAGACCTGAGCAGCAAGCTCGTCAGCCCTGCTCGTAGCGTCACGCAGCCGCGCCTCGCACTCCTGTAGTCGCGCCTCTGCTGCCCTGAGAACAAAATTAAACTTACTTATATGATCACGCCACTGATTTCAATAGAAATGACTAAAGCTTATGTTAATATTTAATAAATAAGCAGTCGTTCTTGTCGTCCGCAGTATCCTTGATACTCAACTAGTGATAGCCATGGTCAAAGTCAGTTGGTGCAATAGAATTTTTTAAAGTGTTTTAAATTCGAAGTCCAAATTTAATAGTGACATATTCATACAATTTTGTCATGATTATTGTATCTAGTCTATATACAAGCATGCATTTAAATAATCCAGGATTCAATGGATACTCAGACAAGAATACTAGTGTCCAGGGGCCATACTTTCAAAATTGGCTAAGTTAACGTAAGTCCCTACACTCTATTTTCTTGTCTATGAATGGTGGATTTTGCTTAAAATGCCGTTAATGATTGGCTGATGAATTTGTAATCATCAACTTTTTTTGAAAGTATGGGCCCAGAGCTGCTGCTTGGTAACGATCACAGAGCAGGTTAGGTCACCAGAGCATTTCTGGTCAGTGGAGTTGCCTGTTGATTTCTGGTCAACGGGCGACTCACAACCGTAGTGGGTCAGACTTATTCAGGCTTCTCGCCAGAGCTCGAGCATTAGAACAAAAAATCAGATATTCTGGGCATCATGAGTACATCAGAATAAACACCAAAATATTTATAATATTTACAACGCAAGAAACAACATGAATGTTAACTAAACAATGAAGTAGGAATATCTCACTTGAGGTTGTGGTCGGCGGCTGGGAGGGGCGGCACTGCCTCATCAGCAGGTCCTGAGCAGCAACAAATATTGGACAATACAAAAGCCAGCCAGGCGCATCATAATTAATTAATGGAGTACGGTATTTATTGGAGTAACAAAATGAGAAACATTTTACTATTATTACATTAAAAATGTGATGTGAGCTGAGGAAATGGCGCACAGTGATAATTATATAGCTTCTTAATAAATCATATTATTGACGACAAAAGCAAGAGTTTGTGGAAAAAGGATTGATCCATCTTCTTATAGAATATGTTTGAGGCTATTGAAAAATCATTAAATAGTTAGGATAGAAAAATTCAGAACCACTCAAGCTTTCCAGCATAAAAATATTTATGATAAAATCTCTATCTGCACATTGATGCTCAGTTGATTGAAAAACATGAGTTTAATTTTATTATTTCATGGCAACTACAAGATCAGAAGTGAACAAAGAGTAAGATACACATTAAGATGTTCAAAACAAAAAAGGTTTATAATGAAGCAGTTCAGGCATAGCATTCAATGTACAAGCATAATGAAGTAAGCTAAATATATTACCAAGACTGTGGTCTTCCTCGAGGCTGAGTTTCTTGAAGCTCACTCCTCCACCGCCAAGCCTGATGGCACCTTCTTCCCTGCAACATTGCGAGTCTTTCAAGCTTTGCAAAATCAAGTGACCTAAATTTTATTGCTGTAATTTGTAAAGTCATTTATCTGATTTGCAGCAAAATTACATTCAATAAAATAATGCAGCAGAATGAAGGATATTGTTTTACAAAATTGTTGACTTGCATTACTTTGAAAAGCACATAATCTTGCCACAAAAAGGCTGAAAATAGTTAACATATTTTGAGGTCATCAACTAAGGACTTGGTGAACGAATTCATTTGTGCGTGAAAAAATCTGAAGAAAGATCTTGAGATTTTTAAACAGATTGTCTGCGCTTGACAGTATTTATGGTATAGACATTGATCTTTAGATCATATAGGTACTGAAATTCACAAATAATTTAATGAAATACATAGCATTGAATATTTATTTAGCATTCAATTTAAGTGATCATATTCAGGGAGCAGACAAGCAAGGAGTATTCAGAGACAACTCACTGCAGTATTGCATGCGTGCTAAGCAGCTGCTGTAGTTGTGCATTGCGCTCCACTGAGCTGTTCAATCTCTCCTTAGCTTCTTCCAGCTGCTTGATGTGCTCTTCAGCCTGTCGTTCCAGGCGCTTCTGCAGCAATGACAGCTCAGTTCGTAGCATCAACACCTGCAATGTGTATAATGTGTATGAACACCAATAAATGCTGGGTTGATTTAAGGTAAAAACGTTTTATAAATATGAATGTCTTTTTAAAATAATGATTATAAATCCTCCAAGCGCACATGCAAAGCATAGGTGATATTCTTCAATCAGATTTTCTTTCATAATTAGTAAAAATTCCCTAGCTCATGAGCTGATCAGATTCAGGTTTTTAACCTAATCCAGGAATATTTGCTCTAAAATTTGATCTTGTTATTGACTGTGCATAGTGAAATTCTAAACTGAACCAAAATAAAGAAAAGGCTGGCTTACCTGCTTGGAGTCATCAGTGGTGGCATCTGATGGAGTGTCGCTGGAATGATCCCTGCAAAGATCTGTCAGCTGCTGTTCCAGTCTCTCATTTTCTGTAGCTAACTGCAAAATTTTAAAACAAAAATAGACACATAAACTTTGTTTTCATAAACCTAAAAATACAGTTTCAACATAAATCTCGATTTTACAGCCTTTAAATTCAGAACAGACTTTATAATCTTGAAAAAAATAAAACTAGAAAAGCATTCAAAACAAAATACTTCTTTAGTTTTGAAATTAGCCTCTCAGCAGAAATACCAATAACAATTTTTTTTGACAAGAATAGGTACACATCTCCCTAGCCCTGGGTATGCTCTGAATACAGGCAGTGGATTACTTCCACAAACTTTCGAGAAATTTTTGTACTTTTTAAAAACTGACCATGAGTTACATTAAAGAAAAAAGAAGTGTGAATAAATTGAATAATTGTAACTATTCTGTATTGGTAGATTAATTAGGTAGGTAGTCAATGAACACAATATTAATAGGTGAAATAAAAATGACTGGGAAAACAAAATTTGCATGAAAGTGTAAACATAATATTTATTTCAAGGTAACCTATTTTTTTTAATTTTGTCAACTTGATGCCTTAGTTTCTCTGCAAGCAGAAGTTGCTTGATAGCTCACCCTAGCAAGTTCCTGCAACAAGGTGCTGTTCTGCAACTTGAACTCTTCTTCCTGGTCCCTCAGTCTTGTCCTCAGGACATTATTGTCTCTGGTAAGAGCATCAGCCTCGGTTGCCTTCTTAGAAGCTCGAATGGCAATTGCCTGACGAGAACACTGTTCACTGAGGCTAGCACATTCTGTAAACCAAAGGTAACATTAATATTAGATACATTACATGTTTGCAGTGGTTACTCTTGACTTTTTGGGCCAAATTAGGCACGTGAATTGATTTCTCATGAAAGTAATGTTTAAATATTAGTTAGTAAGAACCTATAACTAAATTATTGTTATTTATGCTTATAGAATTTATTTTGCTCATGACCATATGTTTCATGTTAATTCATTTAAAATTACAAAGGCATATACCTTTAGGCTTAGAACTTCTGTTTGCTGGATTATAAATGAGATCAAGTCTAGTGACTTATGATCCAACAAGTTAAATTTTTCATGATAACCAGAATGTAAATAATTTTATTCCAGGACACAGAGATGGATATTCTCATCCTTCCTTTTTTAGTTGATTCTGTTTGTAATTAGTACAATATATAAATAGAATGAAATGGTTCCAGGGACACTTTTTATTCTTGTTTCCTTCTTATAAAATACCTAGTTTTTTCTACATTCCACACAAACAATAATAATGAAAGAATAGCATTTCATTTAGATACCGGTATCTAACATATGGATATCAGAGAGACCAATTTGGTGCATCAGGCATGCCAGTTCACAGATCCAGCCACAAAATACACTTTCATGGCTGTACAAATTTCATATGTTGCTTAAGAGTCAGTGAATAAAACAGACAATTGATGAATGCTGATGAACTAAAACTGAGAACAAAACAAGAATTCAGATAATTTCTCTATATGAAAATTAGATGAAACATGAGAGAAGTTTTGTAAACTAACTCATTACCTACAACTGTAGTAGAAATAAATGCATACTGGAGGTTCACTTTCAACGGTTCTATTCAATAGTCATCAAATTTGTTGCTACAGAAGAAAACTAAGCTTAAAAGAAAGTCATAAAGAATGAAATAAATTGATCACGGTTACCTTTGTTCTGCTTTTTTAGTCTGTCTTCAAGTGCATAATTCTTTTCTCTCAATTCCAGGAGCTGAGTCTGTAAATAAATAAACATGATATGTTAATAGAATTTCAGACTAATCCTGAAAATGCAATGCTGAAATATAAGCCAGTTATGCAAAGACACTTCTGCAATATCCTACAGTCTTCAAAATGTCAGAAATGTTTATTTTTTTATCAGAATTGTCAGATTTTTTTCACTTAGGAGTTTACTGGTCTAGTCATAGGACTCAAAAAGGAAGTCTAAATATGTATAATTTTGACAAATTTCTTATTATTTGTTAAAACACTTGGCTTGAACAGTTAGGAAGTTCAATTCTACCTAATAACTTGAAGCTGAATTTCTTGCATATTTAACTATTCTGAAAAATATGGTAGAAATTATTCATGAAGGAGACAAGAATGCTCAAACTTGCAGTCAATTTTTCAAAAGCCCTTGCCTTATTTATCATATAAATAAAAAAAAAACAGTTAATTTTTGCTAGCAATTTTTGGTAAATTATGTCTGATATTCCAGATTGGGTTATTCTTTTCCCTCAATAATGCATAGGTCACCACTTTTGAAATAAATTGTTCATATTGAAGACCAGCAACTCAAGTGCTGTTTGAAAGTTAGTGGCATTGATGGTAACATATCTGGAATATTGGGGCCATGGGCTTAGTTGGAGGAAATTGTAGTTGAAACTATCTATTCATAATGCATGAGTGATTGTAAAGAATTAAAGGGCAAATTAAATTATATTAATTTGCCATCTTTTTACCTTTATTAAAAGAAATAAGTTGGTCAGGGCTAGAGCTCAGGCTTGGAGAAATTCAAGGAGTATATAGTGTACATATTTGGCATAAAATATATCTTCCAATACTATGTGAGCTGTGACTAGAGCTTTCCATTTATAGCTAAATTTTTAGAGCTGCAAGATTCCCTCTAGATGAATTACCTCGAATCTAATTTTAATAAAAGTAGGAAGATTGCAATCCTGGTTCATATTATTTACAAGATTGAACCACCTAACATTAAAATTGGGCAGAAGCCACACTTGAATTGGACAAGAACACCTGTGAATCTGGCAAATTTTACCCATTACTATGACCTATCCTAAATTTCTTCAGGGCAAAATAGGAATAACAGCTTATGTTCACCCGCAATTTCCAAAAATCCTCAATTAAATAATCATTTTTGCCTGTAATTTCAGGGATCTCCTGTCTGAATTTCCAAAAAAGGCTGGAATTCTAGAATAGTGCATATTACTGCATAAAGCCTGTTATTTTTGGGGCAGATCCAGACTGTGATTGGATGTGACTTGTGTAATGGCCTCTCCAAATTGCTATGTGTACTATTGTGTACCATACTGGTTAATTCAATATCCCTTTCCAGTTTTGAATTTCAGCCTGGAATTTTTTTAAATAGGCCATTTCTCAATTTCTTTATAAAAAAAAAGAAAAGCCTATTTTCAAATGCAATTTTCAAAAATCATTTGTCAAAGAATTTTTATAATCCCCAATTTTAATAAATTCTGCCAATATTCCTAATATGGCTAATCCAAATCTGGTGTAGAATATTTCTAGCTCACAAGCTGCAACTAGAGCTTCCCAGAGATTTTTGGAGTCAAAAGAGTCCTGCTAGAGTAGACTGTAGATGAATTATCGCATATCTAATTGTTGATAAAACTGCACCATTGGGTAGCAAGATTCCAAATGTATTGAAAATTTGTTACTTTGGAGCTGCAAGATTTCATTTGTATGTAAGGAAATTCTAATCTATCTCCAAATTTGAAGCTTGACCAATGACCAGTGTCCAGTTTCAAAATATGAGCCAAAGATAAATTGGAAGTATCCTTTCAGATTTTTAAATCCAATAATATAGGTGCATTTGTTCATGTATTACCCTTTCCAAGTACCATCAACTGGGGTGACTTTGGCCAAATTACACTAGTTTCTGCCAATCAAATTCCTACAAAATAGGAATGAAGCGTTACTGGTGAAAAGTGGTGATTGTAAATTTGTAAATATATTACTGAAATGTTCTACTTTAAATGTCATGTCCAAATTATGTCACTTTTATTATTTTTTATTTTTCTTTAATTAGCTGAGTCTGAGTGTGATGTCACCTCGCAATGGGGTGACTTTGGTCACATGTGTTAAAACACAGTAAAAACGTAGTAAAAATTATTTCGTGGCCGAATTCAACCATTAGCGGGGTGACATAGGCCACACGGGTTATTTTAAAAAATGATAATCAATGCCACTGGGCACTGTGTATTATAAAAATTGAAACACAAAGATAACGACTCACATTTGTGAATCATATGCTTCATTAAGGCAGCTTTCTGTCAATTTCAATAGCAGCTGGACATGAGTTTGAAAAATCTAGTCCCCATGGGATCTGGAGCATTCTTCAAAAAACCAATGATGCTTGATAGTTGATAGAGGTACAACCTTTGAAGTTACATAAAGTGCGACCCTGTTTGTCAAAGTAATTTTTAACCAAAAAACGCAGATCCATACCGTGTACCGGTAGTGGGAAGCCTTAGTCTGATAGCAGACTAATGTTAATGTAGGATACCGTAAAATAGGGTTACTTTGACCGTCGGGGTAACTTTGACCACTTTTTGTTTTTTGACAAAAACCCCCAAAACTCAAAAACTATTTGACATAGAAAAATTTTGTCAATGGCCATCAAAGGCCAAATACTGAGGCTACGTATCACAATAGAAAGATTTAAAAAGTTTGCATATCTAATAGGTTAAAAAATTAATAATGTGACCCACGAAAAAGAGCTATTATTTAAAGCCTGTCGGAGTATCCCCTCAAATTTTTTTATTTTTTGGTAAAATACCTCCAGGTTTTGATGCATTGTAGTAGAACTCTTCTAGTTATATATGCACAAGACAAATTTTAGGAAAGTGTCATAGTTTGCAAATCAGCAAATGGAGGGCACCGCCCCCCAATGGGGGAACTTTGATCCCCTAATGGCAGCCGTGACGGGGTTACATTGACTGGATTGGAAATTAAGTTAAAATTACCATAGGTACCTATATAACATATTTTAGGTTTGATACACCTATTAATTTTTTTTCTTTATGTTTCAGACTCTACAGAGTCCTATATATGGTAATTTTAACTTAATTTCCAAGCCGGTCAATGTTAACCTGTCATGGCTGCCATTAGGTGGTCACATTTTGCCCATTGGGGGGCGGTGCCCCCAATTTGCAAACTATGACACTTCCCACAAATTTGTCATTTGCATATGTAACTAGAAGAGTTCTACTACAATGCACCAAAACCTGGAGTTATTTGGAGTTATTTTACCAAAAAATAAAATTGATTTTGCCACCTGGTCAAAGAAACCCGATGAGCTGGGGTAACAAAGACCATCACTTTCTTTGAAATTACATCAAAACTATGAGAGGCAGGAGCCAGCAATTTATGGTGAGTAAAGCTAGAGTAGAGAGTAGAGTATAGACCTGTATTTTGCATGTTTCAATTCAAGTTTAAATTATCTAGTAAAAAATTGCATAATTTTGAAAAAAAGTGGTCAAAGTTAACCCCTTTTTTTTTGCAGTACTAAATCTCACACCTCTGTAGGTTAAAGAGTTGACTGTCCTAAATTTTTTACATGACGGCCAGCACACCGGTCGCTCAAAGTTGAACGAGGGACTTTGCAGCAACTCAGAATATATCCTGTATGGCACAGAATCTAATTTACGTTTATAGCTGGGCATATTGCCTGATTATTCTAAACATTTATTGGCTGGCTGAAGTCACCCCATTTTGCCCATATGCCAGCTAATTTTTCAAGCATTTATATTACATTTGGTAAAAAAACATGTAGCCATTGATATACTAATCATAATACAAGATACCAAAATAAGTGAAACAAATCTGCTTCCAACATTCTTTTTTTCATCTCAAAATATTGAATTTTGCACTCAGCTTTTTTTTCTTTACAGTACTGTGGCATTCAGATCATGTAGCCGTGTAGCTAAAGCAGGATATAAAATTAAAGAAACAAAACGGTTTCCAATCTATAGATAAGGAAAAACTACATTGGATACCATTTTGTTCCCATAACATAACACAACTACAACAGAAACATATGGTATGGCGGCAAAACAAAATCATAAACGTTGGCCAAAGTCACCCCGGCCCCACAGCCTAATCAGTAATCACCCCAGTTGATAGGCCTAACTTGATTGTACTACCTTCTAATAGGCTTCTATCATGGACAATTGGACATGGCCATAGGATTTAGGAATGGGTTAAATTGATCATTCATGAAGCTGAATTTTAAATGATTGCAAATAATTACCTAATATAACTTATACAAGACTCACTTGGAATATTGAAAAATCCTCTGCATTAAATTGAGTCATTCTGTGGTTATATTCACAAAATTGACAAGCTGCATTTCTTGACTTGATAAAAATAGAAGTGAAAAGCAAATTTGTTTTTATACTTGTGTCATTTGGTAACTTTGGCAAAGCCTAAAGCCTGTAAAGTGTAAAGGGGTAGAAGTGAATCTCTCTCTCTCTCTTGTTTGATGCTTATTAGAGCTTTGGAGACGCATCCATGTAGCTCCACGTCTGCAGGGGGATTTGGCTGTTACAGAAGTCCCAGTATCCCACGTTTGCACAGGGATTTAGGTAGTCCGTGCAGCAGTCCCAGCAACTGTGTCTGTGTGCACATGAAAAATGTCATTAGTATAAAGCATCATAAACATTTTATCAATTAATCAACTAGAGCTCATATAATTGGGGTGTAAATTTCAGTATCATGTTCAGGGTAATAATTTGCTGAAGGCAGATCAGGGTACAAATGTGTTTCAAAATAAAGTGACATTTATTTGTTAAGAATTGCTAGCAGTTTGCTCTTCTAAAACAAAGGACTACATTAATAGCACTAAGCTAAATTGCCCAAGTTAGTAGCTAGAGGATGCCCTACCTTGTGCCACATACGAGAACCCAGACTCTAGGTGAGGGTCCAGCCTGGGCGGCTCAACCTGGAGCCTCCCCAAGTGAATCAACACAGGAAACTTTGAGGAGTCAACTTCTTATTTATTCTTAGTTAAGACTTAAGGGAGCACTGGAAACTGGTCTATGAAGCCCTGTGCCTACACAGGACGGTTCAGAAAATCTGAAAAACGGAATTAAATGGAAGAACAGGAAAAGAACCAAGAAACGGTATAATAATTTTCACAGGGAGAGTTACTAAGAAGTAAACGCTGCTAGGAAGAACAGATGTTCCACCGTCAAAATGTTACTATAGCTGGTAACTGATAAGATCATATTGCTCCTAGCCTCCTCCGTGCTAGATTAAAATAAAAATAGCGGTTTCAGCGTTTATTAGGCAATAGGCCTGTCGCCAATTCTTAACATCGCAGAACATTCACAGCTTGTTGCGGTCTCGAACTCACAACTCACTGCTACAGTTCTGCTGCGCTGAACCGCCCGGCCTCCTCGCCGATTCTGACCAGAAACTGGCGCACAGAGCTGGGATTGAACCCGCGCCTCTCTGCGCCAATCCTGGTACTCTGAACTTTAACCCCTGGGCCACCCCAGTGGTTAAAGTTCAAAGTGGTAATGGAACTATTATTCAAATTATTTGAAAAGTGATTTTGAAAATACAATTGTATTTTTCAAATTTTGGGCAATAATTATGGGTCTAAAAGGTAGTGAAAAGGTAGATTTGTAGCTCATCTTGTTGTTCTTTGCGCATGTTGTTGTTCTCCGCATTGTCAGGTCGAAAAGATAAGAACAAAACGTACATTTGATCTGCATGTCATGATCTGCTGTTAGGTGCCTGTACACAGGGATAACACTAGCCGCTAGTTCATCCGCCGCTTGAACTGTCCACGCTACTAGCCTCGTGTAGAGGGGTTCAGCCGCTTCAGAGGCATGCGCCGGCATCTGCCCGAGACGCGGCCAAGAGGAACAACGAAGTGTTGTTTACTGCGCTAGAGGGTGGAGAAGTGGCTAGTAGCGCTGATGCCAGCCATGGTGAGAGCATCTGTGCCGCCAATGTGAAGTATCTTGGGTCAAGTGAATCATGGCTTGTTTGAACGATAATGATTCCAAGAAGAAACCAACAAAGTGGATTCTAGACGATACTCAATTATTCTTTGAAATATTCCAAAAATATAAATTAAAGTGGAATATTTGCCAAGATGGTTACTCCAACAAAATGAAGAGAGAAACGAGTATTTTGAAACTGAAAGAATACCTTATTACTTGATAAGTTCGATGTAAAAGGCCTTGCGGCCTGTTCACCACGCATGGTTGGGGGGGTTGCTTCTTGACTATATGGCCTGGTTGGGTTGCTTCTTGACTATTTGTCGCATGCGTGGCTGGCACTAGCAGTTAGTCTAGAAGTGCCAAAAGGGGAGATAATGACAGCATTCGGGGTCGTACAGTTCTCTGCGTGTCGCCCAGTGCTTGTCGAGCCTGATCTTGAAGGCGTTGATAGAAGGGGGAGTGACGACGTTGTCCGGCAGGCTGTTCCATATTGATACGACTCGGTGGGAGAAGTAGCCGGCTCTGACGTTCAGTCTGCAGCGGCCCTTGGCGAGTTTCAGGCTGATCCCTCGGGTATCTCTGCCGTCGTGAAGGTGCAGCTGGGGCGATCAGCTTCGTAGGCGCCGTGGACGTACTTGAAAAAGTCCATCATGTCCCCTCTTAGTCTTCTATGCTCCAAGCTGGGTAGACCGAGCGAGGCGAGGCGTTCTGGGTACGGCTTGTTCTTGAGGCTTGCGATAAGCTTGATTGCCCTCCTCTGAACGTCCTCCAGGTCGGAGCACAGAGTCTTGTGCCTTGGCTGCCAGACTGAGTGGCCATACTCGAGCATCGGTCGAACGAGGAATTTGTAGAGCTGGATGAAGATCCCAGGCGTGATGAAGTTGAAGGTTTGCCTTATAACACCCAGTACTCTGTTCGCCTTAGCTGTTGCTTGCGCTACTTGGCCTTTGAAGGTCAGGTCCCTGTCGATCACTACTCCAAAATCTTTTTCGGTGTCGCTTTCCTTCAGTGGGGTCACGTACTCTTCGCCTTGAGCATTGCAGCCTCTCATGGTGCTACAAGTCGTCTGTGCGGCACTCTGTCAAACGCTTTCATGTAGTCCATGTAGACAGCGTCGATGGATCCTTCTTCGTCTAGAGCCACAGTCCAGATGTCTAGGGTCTCAAGAAGCTGGGTGACACAAGACCGCCCCTTGGTGAAACCGTGCTGCTTTCTGCCTGGGGCTTTGTCCTTCTTCAAGCTCGCCAACTGCTTCCTCACTGCCTCCTCTGTAATCTGGAAGTCTGGCAGCTCCCTGTCGTAGGCGTACTCAGGCATGTCACCTCCTTTCTCCTTTGTGAAGACGCTTTGAAAAAAATTGTTCAAAGGTCTGCCTTCTCTATGTCTGAAGTGGTCTTTGATCCATCCTCTTTTCTCAAGTCTGCAACGCCTGATCTTGTCTTTGTTTTGGCTTGAACGTACGACCAAAAAGACTTTGGGTGATTGTTTGCCTGGGCTGCAAAGGGTCGCCTCTAGTTTCCGCTTGGCAGGACGGCATGCTCTTGCTGCTTGGTTTCTGGCTTTGGCGTTCGCTCTGTAGTCCTCGCCTGCTTGTGTCTGCAGCCAACGCCGGTACAACTTGTGTTTCTTGCGGACAGAGGTCAAGGTTCCACAGTCAAGCCATTTCTTCTTCTGTACCGCCGAGTTTCGGACTTACGGTTCAAATCTCTCGATCAGGTTTTCCAGGTGTGTCCTGAAAGCAGTACATGCCTCGTTTACATCTGAAGAAGTGGATGGTTTGGGTGGTGGTTGGGTTTTGACTAAGATTTTTCTACAGCAACCTTCCCTCTTCTCTAATTATTTGATGGTCACGTCTAGTGGGGTTGTAGTAAAGACGATGAAGCTCAGATAGTTTATTGGTGTTGAAGAACGAAGACGCCGACCGACCCACACCTGTATCAGTGTGGGCCGTTAGAATCTACATGACCAGAACACAATGAAATAACAATATCAGAAATACAAATGATTCAATTATGACAGTTACAGTAAATTGAAATGTTTATGGCATGAAAATAATTGAATTGTAGTGAAGAACTTAGCGTTTTACCCCCTTAGATGTTCACCCCACGCGTCGTTCAGAAAAATGACTCTATAGCTAGGGCGCGCTTGGCAAATGGTTCTCCGCTGTCGTTCTTAAGAAATTTCACAATATTTTTTTTGGTACGATTCAACATAAAATAATTTCGACATTTACTAAACATTTTATCATTCAGGAATTACACTAGTGTTATTAGTGCTCAGAATTGATGATTAACTAACTGTATATTTTTATAATGGTATAATAATGAAATTGATAAAATCCGAATTAAGTAATCGAGATCAAGATAATTAAGTAAGATATTGTTACAGAGGTCCATAATCATGAGTTTAAAGGTTTAATAAAAGTAAATATGACATTCAAGAGGAATGCTAGTGCGAGGTGTGAAAGCGAGTCACTACACATCCTTCTCTCCCAGTTCCTCATCCCAGATAACGCGGTCGAGGTCCTCCCCCATCCTGCTGTAGTCTGCTTTGAGAAAGTTTGGTCGCGCTTGCTTTTTCGGTTTCTGATATTTGCAGGCGACGTTCATGAGGAGTGTGGCGTGGTCGCTTTAACCAAGTGCTGAGGCAGTGGTTATCTAGTTTACCATGTCCTACAGGTTGTCAATACCAAGTCGTCTAGCGTTGAGCGCTGGCCGTCTCTGAACCTAGTTGGCTCTCTCTGGTGCTGGATAAGGTAGGTGTCCTTAATCACAGCGAGAAGCTTGCTAGCAGGGTGGTTTGTGCTTGCTCTGCTTAATCCTTAATTCTTTCTCCCAGTCGTGAGAAACTTGCTGGCAAGGTGGTTTGTGCTTGCTCTGCTTAATCCTTAATTTTTTCTCCCAGTCTATTTCTAGAAAATTGAAGTCGCCTAGTACGAGCAGGTGCTGGGGTTTAGCCTCTGTCACCGTTCTCAGTAGTTGGTTCAGGTTCTGGTTGTCTTCTGAGCTACTGGGGCTGCGGTAAACAAGGCCTATGATCCCCAGGTTTCGCTACTGCTGAGTTTACAGTCGACAATTTATACGACAAACATGCACTCCCTTAAAGTCAGTTTTCACGTCTTTGCCCCGTTGCGCGTTAAGCTCACTTCTGTTTTGCAGGCAGATTCCTCTTCCTTTGCTTTCCAAATTGTGTAAACTTTCAAATCCTTGAAGGGAAATCTCACATTCTTGAACGATGAAACGCTGGTTCTTTGGTTTCACCTTAACTATTCCAAGTTCCAACCACAGATGTTCGGAGAATGTCTATGAGGGCATCTAGTTCATCAAGCTGTCCGCGTTTGTGTATAGACACACGACTGAGTCCAATGGTTTAAAAACGTTAAACGCATTTAGTTTTGTTCGTGCTAGTAGAAGAAGAAAAAGTGCTTGTATGGTTAAAATTATGTGCAGATGAAATTTTGTTGGCTTTGTTCACTCTTACTGTTGTGGTGGGTATTTGCCCACGTTGACCACCTTGCTGTTTTTCCTCACCCACTTGGCGATGTCGTCCCCCGCCGCTCTTGATTGTTCATGTTTCTCTTTCATTTCCTTGAACAGTGCTTCTTCTTCTTTCCTCTCCGTAGGGGTCAAGTCTTTCCTTGCACTTATCTTCATGCATAGCCTATCATCCCGGTGACCGCCCAACCCGTGAGCCTCATTTTTTATCTTGCGAATGGCTTGCATAACCTCATCCCTGTCTGACTGGCAGAGGTGGGCAGTAGCGCGCTACATGTAGCGGCCGCTACATTTTCAGTAGCGGTAGCGATGCTACATTTAAGTAATTGTAGCGGTAGCGCCAGCTACATATTTAAGTAGCTATACGAGGTTTTGCCGCTACAGCGCTACCGCTACATTTATAGATAAAGCCTTTAGATTTTACTTAATAGTATTAAATATTATTCAAAAACCAGCATGATACATGCAAAATCTAAATTACAGAAAAAACTGTACGAAAGATTTCGGTGTAATGTTGTCAACCTCAGCCTGGTACTAGTGTCAACATGTTAGTTGTTCCCAGAGGTGGGCAGTAGCGCGCTACATGTAGCGGTAGCGGCGCTACAATCTTATGAGTGTAGCCGTAGTGCCCGCTACATTTAGAGCATGTAGCGGTAGCGGCCGCTACATTCCAAAGTAGCGCTGCCCAGCTCTGCTGACTTGGTGGCGAAAGATAGACGTAGAGGTCTAGGTCTCTCAGTCCCTTCTCAGAAGTTTCCAAGGCGCCTTATTTCACGCGGCTTAATTCTGGGTGCAGCCCATGTCAGCCAGTATCTTCTCAGACTCCTTGTTGTCGTCCCTATTCCTTTTTTTGTTCATCGCCTTCTGTGGGTTCGGGTATACCAAAAACAATCAAGTTCTTGCTTCTGCGTGCCCTATCTTCAGCTTCCAAGCTATTCTCCTTGGTTTTGTCCTCGACAAGTTTCACAATCTCATCCTCCATCTCAACTGCAGCTGCTGCCGCCTCTGGTCCTGCTGTCAAACGTTTTACTTCCTCCTCCATGGCAGGGGTGAAATGGCCATCCTCAATACTGCCTACTCTGTTCTTTATTTCTACCATCTCTAGTCCCAATCTGCCAACCTCTGACTGTATCTTCTTCAACAGACTGTCAACGAAGTTAGTTGCCAGCTTCGTGCATGTTGGCTTGCAGTACCAGTGCAACAGGGGGTTACAGATTTGCTGTCTTCTACTATGACCTTATACATCGCATCATTCACATCTTGACATTTTGTGTGGAACCAGCGATCACAAAGTCTGCAGTGTAATGCTTCGACATTGATCGTGCAGTGCACACTACACTTGCCAGAGTTGCCACAAGGTGCCGGTTGATCTTCGTCTGCTGCTGCACGGCCATTGCTACGACTCGCTTTCCTACCTCTGGTTGGGGGTGGCATAGTATCTTCATTCATCAACAGGAGGCCAGAAACCAAGTTTACTCAGCGCTTCCTTTGAATTTAAATAATGCGTGTGTGAGATGTAAGTTGCCGAATGAGGAAGACTCTTGCCGTGTTTCTAGTGCGATGTCATGCCGGAGGCCGCCATCTTGGAAAATGTTCAGCCGGAGGTTGGCTGCTTTATCGCCTACCCAAAGTTAAAAAAAAAACGAATCCGCCGTGGAAAGTTGCTGTCTGTTTTCCACTACTGTTCATACACTTGATTTGCCTAGATCACTTAATGTCATAAGGTTTTCTCTTAAGCCCGGTCCACACGCTCAGTTTTACGCAACGATTTGTCTGCGCAGTTCTAATCGTTGCAGACAAAACGTTGCGTGTGGACGGGAAAACTGCGCAGTTTTGGAGCCGGCGGGAAAACTGCGCAGTTCCATCGAAATCTGAGCTACCGAGCATAGATTTCGATGAACTGCGCAGACAAGTCGGAACGTGTGGACGGTAGCACAGTTTTTCCGATTCGATTTGTGCTCAGTTTCAATGATTCTGGCGACAATGGCGGACCTTCGGTAATGTTCTCGGGAATTTTTTGCTTTTCTATACGAAAGTTTTTCTTGCATTTGGCAAGTAAAATTCAAGGACTATAGTAACAGGGACAAAAAAGGTGGAGACATACGAGGGCTTAGTAGAAAAATTCAAAGAAATCGATGAAAGCGCAAACATAGAAACAGCTGTAAAATAAGTTGAGCATTTACCGTAAATAATTGGGAATGAATAAAAAAATCGATTCCATCTGGACCTGGCAAAGAAGACATCTACAAACCATCTCTCTTGTATTTTGATTCCTCGCAATCACTAAATGATCCAATCTCTTTTTTGACAAGGCACAATGCCAAAATTTATGAAAATACTGCCTTTTCCATGGCACGTTTCGGATAAATTTACGGCCGTACTCGCGGCCGGTCTCCCCAAATTCGATGAGCATGGAATATCTCCCAAAGTAATGAACGTAGCTCGATAAAACTTGGTACACGTATTCATTAGGACTTAACGGTGATGTTTAGCATCATAGCATGTGACAATTTTTTTCGATTTTGCCTTCCTTTGCGAGTTATACGGCTTTATCTAATCTAAAAAATTGTCACGAGCTAAACATCGCCGTTGGGAGGTTAGGTTTCTATATTCAACGTTTCGTTCAAATCTGTACCTACAATACAGTCATTTGCAAAAGTTTAAGACCACCCTCCAAATTTGGGCTTTTTTGCATTACAAAAGGATATCGAGGCAAAATATTCAAACTGTTTGTATTTGAGAGACAAAGTAAATAAATTACATGCAATTTATTATACATTTGATATATTCAGTACTTATTTTGTCCCTCTTTATTGTCAATAACAGCCTGGATTCGTTGTGGCATCCTGCTGATAAGTTTCTGACAGTACTCCTTAGATAATTCCTAGCATCATACCTGTTAATACATTCTTCTGATGATGACTTCAAATTTGAAGGCGGCTTGCTGCTACCTTATCCTTCATGACTGACCACAAATTTTCAACTGGATTCAAGTCTGGGCTATTTCCAGGCCAGTCCAGCAATTCAATGTTGTTTGAGGTAAAAAAAAATCTTTCAACTGCTGGGCCCGATGGCATGGAGCACCATCCTGCATGAAAATATTACACTGGGGTATTCCCATGTGTAGTACAAGCTTTTGTTGAAGCAGCTTGAGGTACCTTTCTCCATTCATGGTTGTTTTCTGAGGCAGAAAGTACAATCCAGCTGTCCCATTATGGCTAAATACCCCCCAATCTATGACACTGGGTTGATGTTTCATGGTAGGTGCCGTATATTTCTCTTCAAATCTTTTACCAACTGGTCACCTAATGTGTTGATGGTGTGACCCAAACTGCTGAAATGTACTTTCATTTGAAAACAACACTGTGTTCCACTTGGCAACCGTCCAATCCTGATGTCTCCGGGCAAAATTCAATCGCTTAATTTTCATGACAGCAGTTAACTTTGGTTTTTGGGCAGGCTTGAAACTCTTAAGGTGAAATTCTTTGCTTAAACGGCGTAAAATAGAACTGATGCTCACCGCACATCCTTTCTGAAGCAATATTCATTGAATTTTCTAATTGGAATTTGTTGGAGATCTTGCAACAGTGAGCTTCATCATGTTGTCATCACGGCTGGTTGTTTTCAACGTGTGCTCCGACCTTTTCTTGTCTGAATACTGGCCATCATGTTCAAACTTGTGTATTGCACTGTTAACTGCAGTCTTGCTACATCTCATCTTTGAAGAAATCTGACGTTCAGAATAAGCTTCGTCATGTAAGAGTTCAATTTGAGCCCTCTGGACTTAGGTAACAGATGATTTTCTGCCCATTTCTTATAAATGAAATTTCTGCTGTCTTGCAGCTATAACCTTCTCTTGTGAATGCTGGGAGGTAAGACATGCACAAACACACTTCTCCGACCACCTGCGGCTACTATTACGCCTGCCGCAGGCTCAAATTTGCACACCACCCATCCAAAAAGGGCTATTTCTGATTTAGGTCAAATTCTGTGGGTGGTCTTAAACTTTTGCAAATGACTGTAGTTAAGAAGAAATTTCATGCTCACTGCAAATTTCAGCACGTATCGTCATATAAGTAAGGAATGAAGGTGAAATTCCAAAAATGTTCACGAGCTAAACATCCCGTTAAGTCCTAATGAATACGTGTATCAAGTTTTATCGAGCTACGTTCATTACTTTGAGAGATATTCCATGCTCACCGAATTTGGGGAGACCGGCCGTAAAATTTGTCCGAGACGTCTCCAAGGCGAGATCGCGCAAAACTGAGCAAACTACTCAGATAAGTCGGTACCGTGTGGACGCTCTAAAAATTGCAACGATTTCATTCCGACTTAAAACTGCGCAGACAAATCGTTGTGAAAACTGAGCGTGTGGACCGGCCTTTAGGAATTTCACTGTTTGCCAGAGCTAAATCAGACACGTCCGCTTCGCCACGTTGCGCGTCGATGACTGTAAAGCCAGCTGGTATTCTTGGTTTTTATTAGTCAGGGTTTAGTTGTTCCCGACGTTGCATTTTCAAGGGCTAGAATAAAGAGTATAAAAACGAAGTACAGAAGAGAGTTGTTGAAGGTGATACCACTATCCATCCGCACAGACCTCATCCGTACAGACGGCAATTCTAACGACGCACTGGCGCCTGGCGGGCGCGAGCGGTCGCCTGCCGAAGACCACAACTGCCCTGGATGTAATGGACGATCATGATTCCTGCCTTCCGGAACGTAGCCTTCAACACTTCAAGCCGTCCGTATCTAGGCCATGGGTCGAACCAGCCCTCGGTCGAACGGCCACTTGTCGAAGGACAATAAATTTTGGGATAGAACTATGCTATCTGTATCTGAAACCTAACCTCAGATGCGGTGAACGTAAAATTACGTAATTTAACGATACCCGGAAGTCAGATTCGATCCGCGGCCTGGTGGTGCACGGCAGGTGGTGGTCAAGGCCGGAGGAGGACAAAGCCGAGTGGTGCACGGCGGATTGGTGGATATCCGGAGAGATCCAAGGCGTTCGATTCAGGGCTAATTGGTGCACAAAATTGGGGGTGCACGGCTGCGCTCCCGCGCGAGCTAGTAGCGACAGTGTTGCAGGTTTTTTCTTAGCGAGAATACCAGATTGCCCAGCTCAGAATACCAGAAATTCTATTGTTCAAAAACGGACTAATACCTCTAAATTTGATGAAACTATTCGTCAGAAACGTTGGTTAGAAAAAGAAAAAAAGGTATCTTATGTACTGTGCATTTATCTGGCCTGACGATATATAATTAGCCAAATTGAACACGTTATGTTTTTTCCCTCTGTTTGGAACATTTTGACACTTTTATTTTCCTGGGTTTGATTACATTGACACTTCTTCCTTTTTATCACAGGGTGGCACTTCTTCCCTTTCGCTCAACATGAGCAAGCCACGGAAACAGGTCATCTTCCTTTTGCTTATTTCCTTATTTTCGTACATGCGTGCATATGGCATTATCTAACATTTCGGGTGTGATCAATTGTTGCGGGAGAGCAGATAGCTTTTGGTCCGAATAACGGACTCTAGTACCTTAGTTGAAAATTTATTTCGTTGCTTCTTTTTCACATAGGTGACTCGCTCGACGAATGCATTGGAGACAGGTCAAAGTAGACAAGTGACGTAGTAGGCAGCCAGTTCTATGAATGGATGATGATTTTCAAGATCAGTGAAATATTAAACGGCACCCCAGATTTAAAGTGGTACTCTAGAATTCAAAACCACCGAACAAAAATGGTGGAACCTGCGTCGCAGAGATCGGTTCGACCATGGTTGAATTATACTTATAAGGTTGACCCACGAGAAGTTCCGCCTTTCAGTTCAGCTTTCTTGTTACTACGGGCTTCCAATCGAATCAATATTTTCTCCAAGTTTTTGCTCCATCGGCAATGAAGGGACGGTGTTTTGATCGCTGCATTTATTACGTCACCTCGATCGAGAAATGTAAACAAACCCGATTGGTTGACTGGTTTGAACGCATTTCGGTGATTGGTTAATGCCCGTGATGTCACTAAGATCAGTGACGTCACAAGCAAACAACAAACTACATCCGCCAAAAATGGGCTTCTGATGGGTCAACCTAATACTAGTTCAACCATGGGTTCGACAACCTCACTCATCCTAGGCCATATCATCACTGATCAGTAATCCATCAAGGATCATCACTCTCGTACTTATAGAATAGAATAGAAGTGTCGGCGCTGAAGAAATAGGCCCATGGCCTGTTGCCGATTCTTGAACTTTTCACTTGTTGCGCGTCTTTGAACACTCTCTACTAAATTTCTGTCCTTTTCAAATTTCGCTGACCACACAACGTTTCCAAACTCTAGGTTCGGGCGCACGACAGCAACAAACAACTGCTTCATCGTTCCTGCATCTAGGAACTCGAAAGAGCGTATATTGCACTAAGCACTTCCTTTAACTGTTAACAATTAGACTGGGGTTATTTCATCAAGTGGTAAACTTACGGTTCCAAAAATGGCGGGAAACCACTAGTCGCGCCGCTCTGAAGGTAATCTATATAATCCACGCCTACGCTGGAGGAAGTTCAAACGTCAGAGGTGGAACTTAATGCAGTAAATTTGCAGTAAGTCAGAAAATACCAGATTTAGGCAAATATACCAGAGCTTAAATATTCATCCCAGACACCTGAAATACCAGATTTGTGAAATCTGGTATAGAAATATACCATCTGGCAACGCTGGCAAGCGAGCAGATAGCAGCACCTTATACTCTCCTTGTGTACAGGCTTATTTGCCGCGTAGTCACCAAGCGACCGATACTTTCCAGATCTACTAGCCGTATGCACTATCCCCGTGTAAAGTACCTGTTAGTATATTATAACGGATTCAGCCAGCCGTTAAACCTATCGCTGCTTTCAGTGAGCAAGGAATATCTCCCTAAGTAATGAACGTAGCTGGATGAAACTTGGTACACGTATTCAATAGGACCTAACGGTTATGTTTAGATCGTGAACATTTTTGGAATTTAACCTTCATTCGCGAGTTATATGGCGATACGTGCTAAAATTCACTGTGAGCAAGAAATTTATTCTAAACTGTACAGATTTGAACGAAACTTTGAATATACAAACCTAACCTCTCAACGGTGATGTTTAGCTCGTGGCAAATTTTCAGATTTGCCTTTGTTCGTGAGTTTTTCATTTTTCGTACGCATTCGTGATTTAAACAGCAATACGTGCTTAAATTCGCAGTGAGCAAGAAATTTCTCCTAGAATACTGAACAGATTTGAACGATACTTCGTATATGAATGCCTAACCCCCCAATGCCAATAGTGATATTTAGCTCGTGACAATTTTTTCGATTTTGTCTTCGTTTGCGAGTTGTACGGCTTTACGGATACGGCTCTAGGTCAATGCAAGTTTAAAAATCGGCCTGACTCACTCGGGCCACTCCTGAGTCTCAGGAGTGACTGTAACCTGAGATATGCCGGGAGTTCTGTTCTGACCGCCGAGGAGGAAGGTGTGCTGTGCTGAGCTCCCGTGACGGAAGTCGGCCGGTTGCCACGTCATCGTTCTCGAATATTGTGCCCATGAATGCTGTGCAGTGCTGACTCGCTCCGAGGCGTTGAGCCAGCGAATGAGCTACTGACTATAGATGAATACCTTTCAATGCTCCCTGCATCCTACTACTAAATGATGTTCAGCTCGGATGACTAGGGAATAAGTTTTTTGTGCGTCGCCTAGTCCTGACTTGCTTCGCCAGGTGTACTGTGTAGGACCGTTACGTTACAAAGATTCTAAGATAGCCCATGAGTGCTTGGTGCCCCCGGGTTTGCCCGTTGTGGTCGGTGCCCCCAGGTGAGTGGTTAGTGCCCCCAGGTTAGTGGTTAGTGCCACCAGGTGAGTGGTTAGTGCCCCCAGATAAGTGGTTAGTGCCCCCAGGTGAGTGGTTAGCGCCCCCAGGTGAGTGGTTAGTGTCCCCAGGAACCTCCTCCTGGAGTGGGGCTCTCTGCCCTGGAGTGGGGCTCTCTGCCCTGGAGTGGGGCTCTCTGCCCTGGAGTGGGGCTCTCTGCCCTGGAGAAACCTGCTCGAGCCGAAGACCAGAAGCTAGAGAGCGATAGGAGAAGCGGGTGCTTCCTCTTACAGGGAAATAAGGCAAGAGACATAAAAGTTACGCTAGAATCCGACAACTCACAGTACATGTTGCAGATAGGTGATACGTTTATTCTAACAAGTAGTTTAGAAGAATTTTTTTTGCGCACTGCGAATTTTGGCACGCATCGCCCTATAACTCACGAATGAAGGTGCAAACTGAAATTCCGAAAATTTTCTCGATCTAAACATCACCGTTACGTCCTAAGGAATTAGTGTACCATGTTTCATCGAGCTACCTTCATTACTTTGGGAGATACTCTTGGCTCACTGACTTTGGGGAGACCGGTCGTGTAAATTTTTCCGAGACGTCGCTGATTCTTAATATCGCACAAAATTTACAGCTGTTGCCAGGTTTTGATTGTTTTCATAACTTAATTTATCTGCAGAGCACTGATCAGCTAGAGAATCAGTGTAGTGCGAATTTTCTCTAAAGGGCAAGGAGAGCCTCTTCATATGCGACGTGTATAGATCGCCAAATGGACCCTCTCATAATGGTAAAGTACTAAACAGCCTTTCGCTGAGCATGACTTTCATTAGATCGCATACGTGGATCGTTGGGTGACTTTCACTATCCAGAAATAGACTGAGCAGATGAATCCTCTCCAAGAGATGGGAATTACCCAGCATCCCTGTTGATGGAGTCTGTGCGATAGTGATTTTTTAATCCAGAACATCACCAAGCCAACCCATTGTAGGAGTAAACAGACCCCAAATGTTTTCCATCTAGTATTTACTAGTAAAAAAGCATTGTTAATTAGATGAGCTTCGCCACGAGGCTCCGTTTTGCAAGAGCCACCACCAATCATTATTTTTCCCTAGTCGCTATGAAGAAAAGACGCTTCGGAAGAGCGAATGATAGAACTTTACGAAAGGCGACAATGTTAAATTCGGTGATGCAGTGAGTGCGGAGAATATTTCGGACTGTATTAAGGATAAGAATGTGGCTGATTCATGGTCAATTCTCAAAGACTCTGTTATGTCTGCAGTTGATGCCTGTGTACCTAAGATTAAGCTCGGTGAAGTCAAAAGTCAAAGTTAATGAACAGTACAGACTACAGTTATAGCTAAGCTAAAGACAGAGAAAGAAGCGTAAAGGCGTTATTTACGAACTCGCGGCGATACTGATTTTAGAGCCCATTCTTCTTCCTGCCGCTGTTCCGCCAACGTCTCCTGGTAAGTTCCCTTACTTAGAAACCGTGCCCTTAGGATAGCTCTTGTCTTCTTTTGTGCTAAGTGCACTGCCAGCAGTGTAGCGTAATAGATCTTGTCTTCAGTTGTGCTGAGTGCAGTGTAGCATAATAGATAAATCTTGAGACATTGCAACTTTGCAAGGTTTTATATTAATCGATTTTGCCATGCCTTAAGCTCACGTGATAACTTGCTCACTCATCAAATGGTGTCGTGAATTAACGTAGTTCTGTTTCGCAGTGACCTCACATTGGCAATCAAAGAATCATTCCCGTCGCTGTAACATGTAAACTCAACATCTCGTGCCTGTGTAACGACGCTCATCGTGCCCTCGAGTGCCTCTGTAACATCACCACGACAACGTCACGTCACGTCCCACTACGCGTAGCCGCGTGCATCTCACCAAGCCGTCAGCACCTCGTCGTCACTACTGGCTGGTCGCCCAATTCCTCCCGGGAACGTCATCATCAAGCAGGTCACGTGAGCTTAATGAAATAAAGTGCCAATTATTAATGTTGTTGTAATTAACCGACCAATTACATCAAGCCGCCCTCAGCAATTTCAGTCTGTCCTATTGAAATGACTCTAATTACCTTGGCCTTAATCTCCACTGATAGGAGTCAATTGTTATTAATAATAATAATAGCGGTTTCAGCGTTTATTAGGCCGTAGGTCTGCCGCCGATTCTTAACATCGCATAACATACACAGCTTGTTGCGGTCTCGAACTGGCAACTCACTGCTACAATTCTGCTGTGCTTTAATTAACCGCCCGGCCTCCTTGCCGATTCTGACCACCAGAAACTGAACCACAGAGCTGGGATCGAACCCGCGCCTCTCTGCGCCAATCTTGGTACTCTGACTTTAACTACTGGGCCACTTTAACCACACTGGCACAGATATTAGACGTGGTCGGGTGCTAATCCTCCACAAAGTAACCAAGTAAGTATTAACGGAACCGTATCAGGCCGGACAACGGTGCGCCGTGGCGTGCCTCACCGAAGCGTTCTTGGGCCAGCTTTGTTCGTTGCTTCTATAAAAGATCTGCCAGAAGTAGTGTCAAGCGTGTGCTCTATGTATGCCGATGACTCAAACGTTTACATTACAGTTGAGGATGATTAAAATAAAGTGCAATTGCTAGATGATCTTGATAGTTTTGTTAATTGGATATATTTTACGCGATATATTTTGAATCTGTGATTGATTCACCATATTCCATCGCTCCGCGTTCTCAGTGTCAGACATTTTTTGAGATTATTGAATACGTGCATCAAAGTTTCATCGAGCTGCGTTTTTAGTTTGGGTGGTACTCATTGATTATTGAATTTGGAGACCGTTTGCGAGTTCGGCCGTGAAATTGTCCGACATATCTCGATCGACAGAATTCTGGATAAATTATTGGAGATATGATCGTTGAATTGTCGAATTTTCTTAAACAATGAGTAAAGCTGTTTCAAACGTCATAGATTCAAGTACCTCGACTTCATGTTATATAAAAAAGGTTATAGTGTTCATTGCACCTGTGGTATAAAATGATGTTGAAATACACATTCAGCTCCCGATATTACAGAATCATCCATTTCTCCGTCGCATTGCAGTGATCATTTATTCGCCACCTATTCTGCTCTTCTTGCATGCTTCCAACTTTCAAGTTGTTGCCACAACAACAAGACACAAGTCACAAGTTGTTGTAAACTAGAGAAAATTTTGAAAAATCTCTTATATTTTGATCCAAAAGCTTTTTATTTTTATGGAAAATCATGAAGTTTGTTCTCTGTACTCTTTTCTTTAGTGTTAATTTCAATAATTTGGTCAACTCCAATGAGTTTTCTGATGGTTGCATTGATGCTAGACACCATAAAGTAGAGCCTGGACCAGAAAGTGATCTCTTTCTTCAGGTCAGATAATTTTTCTCACTTAATTGTGTACTGCTTATTAACTGTATGTAATTTTGGAGGTAGTAGGCTATACCATCAAACTGGGCAATAGCCAATAACTGAATAAGGGATCATTATTCATTAGGGTCTAGGGATGGGCTAGTCTGGAAAAGTCCTATTTTTGTCTGAAATATCGCGGCTCTAATATCATATAATTTCAGTAGGTATGAAATCTCGCGGCTCGAATGTCATAA